>NW_026705664.1:300000-517350 GCF_029867415.1 Vicia villosa | reverse complement strand
AAGTCGAAAACCCGCAAAGGGCGACTTAGGCAAAAATGAGCGTCTCGGTGGACTGAAAACCCGAAAGGGCGGTCCAGGCAAAAATTAGAGACAATAAACAGAAAAAATTCATCCTGGTAGATTGAAAACCTGAAAGGGCAATCTAGGCAAAAATTAGGGATTTATGACAAAGTAACTGCATTAGTCTATACTTCGTCACCTGAAAAGTCTGTACTTCATCAAAGGATCTTCAATCAAATCATTATCAATCTGAAGCGACAAGCACAGTTGGAACTCAAAGTTATTAGAGGGAATAGTGGTTATTGCTTTCAATGTAGCCTTTTCCGCATAATTACCATTTCCTACTTTTGTAAATACTCCATGGAATCACGCCTTTAGCTGATTACCATCCTATTAAATAAATTTGAGCCTTGTGCCCATTTGTTTGCAATCTTTAATTTCTTTCAGCTCGCAAAATGACGCTTTAATTGTGTTATTCGTTTTTGAAAAAAAGAAAAAAATAAGTTTTAAATGAATTTACTTCACTTTTCTTTTTCAAAATAAAAGCGAAATTTTCCTTTGAGTTGTGAACAACGGAAGGAACATCAGCAGTCGTCTCCATAGGACGAACAAAAAGGATTCTCCCGGAAAAAATTGTTGAGACAACGGTATTCTTGTCCCAGAAAAGAATTCTTGAAGCAATTACCCCTCGAGGTAAAGAAGCTCTTCTATCCCCAGTGAAGAAGGTCTTTTATTCCCAATGAAGAAGATCTCCAATCTCCAGTGAAGAGATTCTTTCATCTCAATGAGAAAAGATGCTCATCTTCCCCAGAGAAGTTTAAAGCACGCAACACCATTCATCACCGTGTTGAAAAACATTTGCCAAGTATCTGGTTGTATTGCGACGTTGGTCCTTCTCTAGTATATACTTCTTTGTCTGTCAGTATTGTCAGCATGCATGCTACATTCTTGACATTCATCATTCATACATATTTGCATCATTTATACATTCTTGCATTTTTCAATGTTTGCCTCAATATTCACATGTTCAGGATATATCTATCCTCGAAAAAAGAAAAAAAAAGAAAAATAAAAAAAAGAAGCAGGTATGGGCGTGTCATCTCTCTAACAGGTTGTCACCCATAAGCAGAAAGAACATATTCTTTCTCCAGTTCCCCACTGAGATCATTCCTCGTGGAAGAAGGTTGCTTTAGTTTTCTCCTCTCAAAACAAAGGAGAAAATCCCCATTCGAGTTCATTCCTCATGGGTACAAAGTCTTGTTTGACTGTTTCTTTCCAATTCATTCATGGTTAGAACCTTGTCTTTACCAGAGATTCAAATTCCGATTCCCCAAACAGAGTCGTGAAAAACAGACAATAAGCAATAGCCTTATCATCTGAGCAGTTTATGTCTCTTTCAAAAGCTTTTTTCCTCTCAAGGAAATCAATCACGAAGACCATTTGACAATCAGGGCCTTATTACTGTTCACAAGGCTGAATAACCAGTAATTTCCCTAGCAAAGTCTCCAGAAATCATTTTATCACTTGGCTGATAATTGATCATGTCTTCAAAACCACTATCACGAGGCTGGTAGTCGGTAACCTCTTTGTTCTGGTTATATTATTTAACATGTCTATCACAATGCTGATAGTCGGTAATATTAACCAAACCTTTGAAACTCTTTTTACCTTGTCAAGTCTATCACCATGCTGGTAGTCGGTAACACAGTTTCATACCTTTCACCTTCGCATTATTAAACAAGTCTATCCCCATGCTGGTAGTCGGTAATGTCGATAGGTAAGCTTTTCTTACAAAGCTATCATTCCCAGGCGAAGCATACACTTGCTTTCCCGAACAAAACGGATTCTCTTCCTAAAACGGATTGAGACATCCTTCCCAATCTCTTTTCCTCAGCGGAGTCAGTTCTTGATATCCCTCGGTAAAGATATCCTTGCATCATTCGCAATTTTGGTATCTTAGGTCCAAAATTCGCGTCTTCTGATATTTAAGTCTCTTCCACCCTATCAAAACGAAGATTTTCAATCTTCATGTCTCAGGTTGAAGAAACTTAAATAGGGGCATCTGTCATACCCCAATTTTTGACCTAAGATACCACCTCATATCATCTGCATATGCATCATTTGCATCTCTAACAAACTGCATAGCTTGTGTTTGCTACTTGTGACTCAGCAGGATTTAATCAGGAAATCACTCATCAGTACAAGTAACAATCAATTAGGGTTTTGTTCTCCCTTCATCTCAAAAGAACTATCTTCATCAACAATCAACATTTGGTCCTCAGAGATCCATCTCAACAAGCTCAACAGCTTTGAGTCGACTGAATTAGGGTTTTGAATGAAGACAGCACACTCCTGACTTTTGCTCAGAATTTGACATAATGACTTGGGACATGATATCAAGACCTCAAGTGCATCATTTTGGCCTAATCCATTGGCTCATAACATCTCCTACACAAAGATTGATCAGACAAATCCTCAGATCAGGATTTTTGAACTTCTTGGAAATGAAATCAGGGATCACATTTGGGAAACCCTAAAAATCCCCAGGAAGTCAATCAAAGGTTTCAATCATCCTCAAATAATCCCTATGACAATATCCCATGGAAATTGCATCTCAATTCAAGACCTACAGTCATCAATTTCATCAGGTCGACAATTAGGGTTTTTTGACCTAATTCACTGAACAACTGACTTTTTAATCAGGACATGGTGCCACAACTCAAAACATGACTCAATATCCTCTAATGCTTCAATGTGATCCATTCATACCATTCATTTGATGAGGATAGCCTGTTTCATTTGAAATCTCCAGAAACGCGATTCGTCTGAAAAAGTCAACTGTACAAGATCACCATTGACTTTTGGGGAATTTTGGTCAACCATGACTTTTGAAGTTTTGAATCATCAATATATGATATATGAAGTCATTTGATCAAGAAAAATCAAGAAAATCAATCAAGAATCAAAAGGTCAAAGTTTGACTTTCATACTTAGAAAATTTTTCTAAGTGTTTTTCATGGTTTTTTCCAAACTTTGAAAGGGAATTTCTCAAAATTTCACCTACAAACTGAAAAAAACTTCCAACATGAAAGTTGTAGATTTTGATCCAATAAACAACTTTGACACATATAAATTTTTTCCATAAGATCAACCATTTAAGAGATATGGTGCTTCAAAGTTGGTACTTTTTGAAAACTTCACTTGAAATCTCATTTTCTTCAAAGTTCATGGATCTTTTTCACCCATTTCCTTAAAGGTCTTGAAGAAACTTTCAACTAGGGTTTTGAAGTGTGTAATATGAGCTTTCCAAAATGTCCAAGAGCATGAAAAAATATGGAGCATAGCTATGGTTTTGAATTATGCATTTAGTGATCATTTTCACTTGAATTTTCACCATTTTTCACTAAGTTTCAAGACTACATGACCTATAATTCAAGTGATGACACACCAAAGCAATGATTGAGAGATATTTTCTGGTTTAAGATCAGATAGGAAAGAGATAAGAAGCTTGGCCAAAATAACCATGGTTAAGTCACTTTTAACCATTTGCATTTAATGTAAAAGATTCCATTTTATCTCTTAAGCCAAATCATCACTTCTTGATCAACTTGCAAGAGCTTTGCATTCAGAATCCTTGCCCTATAAATAGAGGTTCAAATCACTCTTCAAATCACACCAAAACCTCACAATTATAGGTTTTCTCTCTTCTTTCTTGAATTGCAAGTTTCATAGTTTTCAAAGAGGTAGAAAACTCAACCTCAAAACCCTTTGAGTTATGGCCAAAGTGATGGTTCTAACATCTCATAAACATCAAATATGATGTGTTTGAACCACTCACACACCCCAAATCACCCCAAAACTCAGATTCACTTTTCAACCTCCATATGAACATCAAATGAGCCTTATCATGCCAAAATCCACACAAGCTCATTTCTGTCCAAACTAATGCTTCTAACATCATCCATATATCACATATGAGCTATACCAATCATCATCCATGACCTGAAACACCTCCATCTTCAAATTCGATTCACTCTTGAAGCTTATGCAGGTCGGGTACCATAGCCATGCCCAGATGAATTCAGATGATTCCAAGCATCCAGACACCTTCCATAAGGTCCATTGAAGCTATCCAGATCATCAAACAACTTCTGTAACACCTCTATTGCAGAATTCGATTCTCAGTTGGCCGTTTTTGAAGGTAAGCTCTCTTGAACTTCAAACTCATACATACATGCATCATAAATGAAAAATTGAGTTGCTATCTTGTTTCTGCACTATCACTGATCAATAGCCCTCAATCAATTTCACAATTCATCAATTGTACACGATTTCAGATTGAAACTCAGAATTAGGGTTCTTCGTGTTCATCAGAAAATTGATAGCCTTAGAGTTAAAATAAATGAAATTAAAGATCACCATCATGTTCCTTATGAAAAAACGAGTGAGATAGACCCTTCACTTGATCAATTTCATTCAGTTTCGAAGATTTTCAAATTCTTGTTGAGGGTTTGTTCTTGGCGCCAGATTTGGTTCAAAGATTTTTGGAAATTGATTGAAAATATATTTTATTGAACGCGTATGTTTAACAAGCCACAAGCGTGGCTCAGTTGGTCCAGGTTTTGGCATGTGAGAGAGAGGGCGTGGGTTCAAGCCCTTTGGAAGACAAAACCATTTTTTTTGACACTTTTTTCTTTCAAATTCTTCACAACTTCATTTAATTATTTAATACATCAAATTAACTTATTTTTTCTTCATTTTTTAAACACTTCTTATTTAATATACATATTTTGACAATGTTAAAAAAAATCATCAAAAAATATTTATTTGATACATTTTTAATTGGTTTTAAAATGACTTGTTTTTAAGTAATTTTAATACTTTTAAATATTATTTTTCATTTGATTTTCAAATTTAATCACTTGTAAATATTTTTTGAAGCAAACCCTAATCATCTAAATGTTATTTGAAGACAATCTTCTTGTTTATCTTGATTAAATTGATTTCTTTCAAAATTCAAATCGTTTTAAAAACGAGCGATCACGATTCTTTTCAAAAACGGTGAACCATTTCTTTTTGAAACTATTGATTAAATCTTTTTAATTGATCAATTGATTTTCAAAACGATGTGGGGCCTCTCGAATATTAGAGAGTATAAGTCCCTTTCGTTTTTCTTTGTACAGTTTTTGTTTTAACAGAAAACTTTTTCCAAATAAACTTCCAAACAGTTTTTTTAACAAACAAATCTTTCAACTCTTTTTTAAACCATCCACCATGTTTTATGAAAATAAAACATGGGCCTCTCGAATATTAGAGAGTATAAGTCCCTTTCCTTTTCTTTATACAGTTTTTCTTTGTACAGAAAACTCTTTCAAAACAAATCTTCAAACCGTTTTTTCAAACAACGCGTCTGTAAATAAACAGTCAACCATGTTTTGTAAATAAAACATGGGCCTCCATGTAGGTATAAGTCCCAAGCCCCTTTTGTACATACCCATTCCTGTACATGAAATTAGGTATTTCATTGTACACACACATTTTTGTACATATCTCAATCTGTTTTTTAACTTTGAATAACAAACCAAAAATGAAGGTTTTCTTTAAATCTTCCCAAAAATATACCATGGGCCTCCATGTAGGTATAAGTCCCGAGCCCCTTTGTAAATACCTGTTTACATAGCTGTTGAATAAATTCAAATGGACTTCTCCCCGAGTGTGAGTCCCAAGCCCTGTGTATACAAATGGATCATGCTTACAGGTATATTTCCTTCATAAACTCCATTATATACACACACTTTGTCATATATGTATAACTGTTCATATCTGTTCATGTACTTGTTCATATTTGTTCGTACTTGTTCATACTTGTGATTGTGTTATATGCTTGTTCAACTTAGTACAACACTAGGTTCCCCATAGCCTCCTATTGGGCTTCGTGCAAAGAATCTCCCTAGTTTAGGTTAGGACATAGAGTATGGTTTCCCGGTGAAATCGCTCTAAGAGCTCAAACCAACTATACCATGCCTCCCCTTGGGCTTTGTACAAACGAGTGACCCTCCCATAGCCTCCTCTTGGGCTTACAATGCAAGGACCCCGGATTGTCCCTCCCATAGCCTCCTCTTGGGCTTACAATGCAAGGACCCTCGGATAGCCTCCTCTTGGGCTTCGTACAAGGACCCACAGGCTTCTTATAAGCATCCCTAATATCCAAAACAAATACCCTAGGAGATTAGACATTTTTCATCTCTATGCTAGGAGTATCTCTTATATATCATCACAAACAATCAATCAATCAAAAAATCAAACTTTTTTTTGCCACAAGGCTGGCTAATCAATCAAACTTTTTTTTGCCACAAGGCTGGCTAATCAATCAAACTGTTTTACCACCGTACTGGATGATTAATCAAAGTTTTTGTCACAAGGCTGACTTCATTGAAACTTTTGCCACGAGGCTGGCTGATTAATTAAAACTTTTTGTCACAAGGCTGACTTCATTGAAAGTTTTTGCCACAAGGCTGGTTAAACAAAAACATCTTTATCATTCTAAGCACCCTAAGTGGCATGGCCCCGGGCTTATAATGAAAAGATTTTTAAACAAAATCAAACAGATGTATGTGATGATATAGATTAGATACATCTAGCATTTAGACGACATTTGTCTATTTTCCTTTGCTTCCACTAGCATAAGTGGGAACTACGATTGCTCTGACTTTCTCAACATCCCTTTGAGAATACGTAGGCACAAGGTCGATCCTTGGCGAGCAAAACAAAACAAAAAAAACCATTCAAACCTTAGCACCCGTAGACCCCGAGCTACAGATGCTCTGATTCCCTTTAGGGGATATGTATGCAGAGGATCGCGATGATCTTTGCGAGCATAATCAAACAAACACCTTAGGTCCCACCTATTTCACAAGAACCTCCACCACAACAAGAATGGAATAAAACATAACAAAGAAACCTATAGAGTACTATAGATACGTTGGGTGCTAATACCTTCCCTTCGTATAACCAACCCTCTTACCCAAAGATCTCTCCCCCCACTTTTAGGTTATTGCAGCTTTTTTCCTTTTCCTCCTTTGGAAATAATAAAAAGTTTGGTCGGTACAAAAGAAAAATCATTTTTTTTTAGCACTCGAGCCCAAAGAAGGCATCAGGTGTCTCATCCACAAAAAAGAGGAAAACAAAAAACGGTTTTTCGCCCGCGACAATAACAAGCAGTATTCATGGCTTCAGCCCAGAAGTAGATAGGAAGATTCTTAGCATGGATCATTGCTCTGGCCGATTCTTGAATAGTTCTATTCTTTCTTTCAACAACCCCATTTTGCTGTGGAGTAATAGGGGAAGAGAATTCATGATGTATTCCTTCAGAGGAGCAAAAATCAGCAAATTTTTTATTCTCAAATTCCTTTCCATGATCACTTCTAATTCTTACAACACCATTTTCTTTTTCTCTTTGAATTCTTTGACATAGATCCTTGAAAACATCAAACACATCTGACTTGTCTCTGATGAAGTTTACCCAAGTGTATCTGGAGTAGTCATCCACAACCACATAAGCATATTTCTTTCCTCCAAGACTTTCTATTTGCATTGGTCCCATCAAGTCCATATGTAGCAGTTCAAGAACTCTGGAAGTAGTCAGATGTGTAACCTTTGGATGCGACATCCTGGTTTGTTTTCCTACCTGACATTCACCACATATTCTTCCTTCATCAATTTGTAGCTTAGGAATTCCTCTCACAGCTTCCAGAGAAATAATCCTTTTCATACCCCTTAGATGAAGGTGACCAAGTTTTTGGTGCCACAGCTTTGCTTCTTCCTCCTTAGAGCATACAGTAGAATAGCTGGATTCATGAGACACCCACAAGTAGCAGTTATCTTTGGATCTGACACCCCTCATTACTACTTCCTTTTCTTCATTAGTAACCACACACTCAGCTTTGGTGAAGTTGACTTGGTATCCTTGGTCACAGAGTTGACTGATGCTTATGAGATTGGCAGTCAGGCCTTTGACCAACAAAACCCCTTCTAAATTTGGCACTCCTGAACAGTCTAATTTTCCAACCCCTTTGATTTCTCCTTTAGCTCCATCACCAAAGGTTACATAACTAGTAGAATGACTCTTGATATCAACAAGCAGATTTTTGAGTCCAGTCATGTGTCTGGAACATCCACTGTCAAAATACCAGTCTTCTTTAGCTGAAACTCTAAGAGATGTATGGGCTATTAAAGCCATATTTTTGGGTTTCCATTGTTGCTTCTGGATGTGCATGATCTGCTTAGGTTTGTAGTAAGGAGCTTGATCTGGGTATCCATATAATCTGAAGCAAAAAGGCTTAATATGTCCAAATCTTCCACAATAATGACATCTCCATCTTTGAAACTTTCTCTTCATTTCACTTTTCTCGTGATGTTGAGTCACATGTTTTGACATCGGTTTCAACATCTCAGCTTCAGGTTTAGTTCTGCTACTATCTTGGAAATATTTCTTTGCACCAACAAATCCTATACCAGACATATCTCCAGAACTTTTTCCAACCTGCAAAATCTCCTCCAACACATCCGTGCCACTGTTCAACATTTTTACTGATTTTGACATCTGATCAAGTTTGGATTGTAACATGATAATTTCACTATTCAGTTCAGATATAGTTTCATTAAGCCCTTTGTTATCAGCCTCCAACTGAGCTATGTATTTCTTCTGCTTTTCACCTTGTTGACACACTTCAGCACTTCTGATACAGAGCTTTCTGTAGGAGGTTGCCAACTCTTCAAAGGATAGCTCATCTTCACTAGAATCTTCATCTGAATTGCAAACTCCAGTAAGGGCTGTGACATGTTTAGCTGATTCTTCTTCAAAATCACTCTCAGAATCTTCATCAGACCAGGAAACTGACAATCCTTTCTTTTGTTTCTTGAGATAAGTGGGACATTCAGCTCTAATATGTCCATACCCTTCACATCCATGACATTGAATCCCTTTACTGTGATTGTATTTTTCTTCTGGTTTAGCTCTTCTGCCTGAGTCATAAGATCTACTGATGTCAGATGAGATGTTCTTGACATTAGGTCTTGGCTTCTGATCCATTCTTCTCATAATTTTGTTGAATTGTTTGCCAAGCATAGCTATAGATTCAGATAGATTCTCTTCTCTACTTTCCTCTACTTCCTCTTGAGAGTTGGACACAAAGGCTATGCTTTTGTTCTTCTTTTCAGAATTCTCATTGATTCCCATCTCAAAGGTTTGAAGAGATCCAATTAACTCTTCTACCTTCATTTTGCTGATGTCCTGTGCCTCTTCTATAGCTGTAACCTTCATGTCAAATCTCTTAGGTAGGGATCTAAGAATTTTTCTCACCAGCTTTTCATCAGACATCTTCTCTCCCAAGGCTCCTGAGGTATTAGCAATATCAAGTATATTCATATGAAAATCCTTAATACTTTCATCATCTCTCATCCTTAGATTTTCAAACTTCGTGGTTAGCAGTTGAAGTCTTGACATCTTCACTTTGGAGGTGCCCTCATGAGTAGTCTTGAGGGTATCCCAGACATCTTTGGCTAGTTCACACTGATGAACCAGTCTGAATATATTCTTGTCAATTCCATTGAATAAAGCATTTAAGGCTTTAGAGTTGCCAAGCGCCAATGCCTCTTCATCTTTGTCCCATTCTTCCTCTGGTTTAAGAGTTTTCTTGCCATCCTTTTCAGTAATAACAGGATGTTCCCATCCTTTGTTCATAGCTCTCCATGCTTTGCTATCCACGGATTTCAGAAAGGCCACCATGCGAGGTTTCCAATAATCATAATTAGAGCCATCCAGAATGGGTGGTCTAATCCCATATCCACCACCTTCTTTGTCCATAATACCAGAAAATACTGTCCCTAGATCTCACCCAGAAAAAACAGGCAGGGTGCCTGCTCTGATGCCAATTGAAATTCTGGACTCAGACACACGATGTCTAACAGGATGTCACGACATCACTATCTGAATGTTTTTAAATAAATGAACAAAGTGTAAACAGAAAAACAACACAGGAAAGTTGTTAACCCAGTTCGGTGCAAACACACCTACATCTGGGGGCTACCAAGCCAGGGAGGAAGTCCACTATAAGTAATATCAATTCAAGGTAATACAAAACAAGATTACGCCTTTCACTTAATATCTACCCAATGCAACTTCAATCTAAACCACTTAGACCAGAGATCCTACTCACTCCCCCTCAATCACAGCAGTGATGAAAAACTAACCAACGAATAACAAAAGAAGACACTCTTCAAAGACACAACTTGATCTTGCTTAAAAGCTTTGATCAAGTACAATAGTACTCTTGCTTAAAAGCTTTGAGTACTTCTTACAACTCAAATCAAAACACCTAGACCAAGACAATCATCATGATGATTGTTTGGCTTACAAGAAAACTACAACAAGAAACTTAACCACAAAGAACTCTAACAGTTTCTGAACCAAAAAACCCTTGACGGCAACAGCAGCCCCTGCGTGGAATAAATAGCCTTCAAACAATACAGCAACTGGGCCTTGGATCCACAAAATAGTTTTTGCCCTAATAAAACAAATCTTCATAACACAATGAATCTGATAATAAAACTCATCCAAGACGTCCTTAAAACAGATCAGAATCCATCATTACCAAATATAGCGCATAGGATCTTATCAGATCATAAAAACATAAGTAGTAATAGACAATAACGAACAGCTGCAAATGTCATGACATCGGCCTTGACATCAGGTAAAGGCCTGCATAAGGAAGGAATTCACAACAACAGAAAGCATGTCATGACACTGGTTTTTGACAGGATAGAGCCACAATTAGTTTTACCAAAAATTACAGCCAATCAACAACATCTACATTGATAATGTACTTAACCGTCTTAGAAGATTCCATGGGTTGTGTCCTTGGACAGCAAGACGAGACGAGAAGAAAAGAGCATGCCATTTACTACCTAAGCAAGAAATTCACTGACTGTGAATCCCGCTACTCCATGCTCGAGAAGATGTGTTGTGCTTTGGCCTGGGCTGCCAAGCGTCTCCGCCAGTACATGATTCGACATACTACTTGTTTGATCTCTCATATGGATCCAATCAAGTACATCTTTGAGAAGCCTGCTTTAACTGGGAGAATTGCCCGTTGGCAGATGTTGTTATCAGAATATGACATTGAGTATCACGCACAGAAAGCCGTGAAAGGAAGCATTCTAGCTGAGCACCTGGCTCACCACCCACTCAATGGTCATGAATCAACCAGTTTTGACTTTCCAGACGAGGACGTCATGTACCTCAAGATGAAAGATTGCGACGAGCCACTACCAGACGAAGGACCTGAGATAGGATCCCAGTGGGGCTTAATCTTTGACGGAGCTGTCAATGCTTATGGACGAGGAATTGGGGCAATCATTGTTACACCTCAAGGTACCCATATTCCATTTACTGCCAGATTAACTTTCAAGTGCACAAACAATGAGGCCGAATATGAAGCTTGCATCATGGGTCTCGAAGAAGCCATGGATCTAAGAATCAAACACTTGGATGTATACGGAGATTCTGCTTTGGTCATCAATCAAATCAAAGGAGAATGGGAAACACGCCAACCAGGGCTAATTCCTTACAAAGACTACGCGAGAAGATTGTTACCGTTCTTCGACAGGGTAGATTTTCATCACATTCCTCGCGAAGAAAACAACTTGGCTGATGCATTAGCCACACTCTTTTCCATGATTAGGATAAATCATTGGAATGACATTCCTCGGATCGATGTTATGCGCCTGGATAGGCCTGCTCATGTTTTCACAGTAGAAGCAATCATCGATGACAAACCGTGGTATCACGACATCAAGAACTTTCTTCAAAAGCAAGAGTACCCTCTTGGGGCGTCAAAGAAAGATAGAAAGACTTTGAGAAGGTTAGCTTGTAGATTCTTCCTGAATAAAGATGTTCTGTACAAGAGAAACTTCGACATGATTCTGCTCAGATGCGTTGACAGAAAAGAAGCAGAAGTACTCATGAGAGAAATACATGAAAGTTTCCTTTGGTACTCACACCAATGGACATACCATGACAAGGAAGATACTGAGAGCAGGATATTATTGGCTGACGATGGAGTCAGATTGCTACCAGTACGCAAAGAGGTGTCACAAATGTCAGATCTACGCCGATAGAATTCATGTGCCACCATCTCTTCTCAACATACTCTCTTCCCCTTGGCCTTTCTCCATGTGGGGAATCGATATGATTGGAATGATCGAGCCAAAAGCGTCCAACGGACATCGCTTCATCTTGGTAGCTATAGACTATTTTACCAAATGGGTTGAAGCAGCTTCATATGCAAACGTTACAAGACAAGTTATCGTCAGGTTTATCAAGAATCACATCATCTGTCGCTACGGCATTCCTAGCAAGATAATCACTGACAATGGGTCAAATTTGAATAACAAAATGATGAAGGAGCTTTGTGAAGAATTCAAGATTGAGCATCACAACTCATCTCCTTACAGACCAAAGATGAATGGAGCTGTAGAAGCAGCTAACAAAAACATCAAGAAAATCGTTCAGAAGATGGTCATCACTTACAAAGATTGGCATGAAATGCTCCCGTATGCTCTTCATGGTTACCGTACATCAGTACGTACTTCGACTGGAGCAACTCCTTTCTCCCTTATATATGGCATGGAGGCAGTCCTACCTATAGAGGTTGAGATTCCATCGATGAGAGTCTTGATGGAAGCAAAATTAACAGAAGCCGAGTGGTGTCAAAGCAGATTCGATGAATTGAACTTAATCGAAGAAAAGCGCATGACAGCTTTATGCCACGGTCAGCTATATCAACAAAGAATGAAGAAAGCTTTCGACAAAAAGGTTCGACCTCGCACAATCAAAGAAGGCGACCTTGTACTCAAAAAGATTCAATCTTTTCTCACAGATTCGAGAGGGAAATGGACTCCCAATTATGACGGCCCCTACCTGGTCAAGAGAGCTTTCTCAGGAGGAGCCTTAATACTCACGACTATGGATGGAGAAGAATTCACCCTTCCTGTGAACGTCGACGCAGTCAAGAAATACTTCGCCTAAATAAACAAAAGAACAGCTCGCTAAGTTGAAAATTCACAAAGAGCGGCTTAGGCAAAAAAGAGCTCTCGGTGAATCGAAAACCCGAAAGGGCGATTCAGGCAAAAGTTAGAGACATAAAAAAATAAATAATCAATCCCGTTAGACTTAAAACCCGAGAGGGGTAGTTTACGCAAAAGTTAGGGATATATGGCAAGTAACTGTGTTCAGGACAAACTTGATCATTCAAAAAACCATAGCGGAGTATTCATCAGCAGTAGGTCATCTTCTACGAAGCACGAATACAGCGCAACTCGGAGTGGAAGGGAAAGATAACGGTCGTCACGTTTCATCGTAGCCCCTTTTCCCGAAAAATTACCAATTTCCAACTTTGTAAATACTCCATGGAATCAAGCATTTGGCTGATTACCATTCCATATATAATAATTTGAGCCTTGTGCTTTCTTTGCAAATCGAGTCTTATTCAGTTTCTTGAAATGCATTTTAAGTTTAAACAGTCATTTTCTTGAAACAAATGTTTTCATAAAATAAAATGAATTTACTTGCAAAAATAGAGGTGAAATTTCTTTCTAAGGTTTACAAACAATAGGAAGAATGTAAACAGTTGCTCCGAGAACGGTTGAGACTCCGGGAACCAAGATTTCCCCATGAGGTCGCTTTGCGAACATCTCCCGATGACGGATCTTCACTTCAATTCATATCACTCACTTCGGACAGCGGACAACTGATAACCAGGTATTCCCGACAGAGTTCGAACTACAAGAAGAGGACATCTTCTGATCAACAAGATTCAAGTCGTATCATAGGATTTTACATCCGCGACAATTCTATTCACTTTCACTTTACATTTTATATTTGTCATAATATTCATGCATACATTATAACTGCATAGTCGAGTCAGGCTTTGATCATGTGAATGCCCGAGTCATTAAAGCATATACTCAAGATTCCCCTGCAAAGTTGTGAAAGGGTTTTTCTTCTAGAGAGAGGAGGTTCATACACCCAAATTCCCCAAGCAAGTCAACAAATGGCAACCTCCTCCAAAGAGATAGTTTGTTCACTTTTGGAATTCCCCAACTGAGAATCTCCTGCAGAGCGACGCTCGACAATCTTCTTCAAATAAGATAGTCTATTTCGCATTTTGGAATTCCCCACAGGGTCGATGAGCGGTTCTCTTCTCCAAGAAGTGTGGATTCCCCGACATAATTGATAAGTGGTAGTGTTTCCTCCTGGAAAACAGTTTGGTATTTCCCCAGCAGGGTCAAGAGATGCCACTCTTCGTCAAAGGAAACAGTTTGGTATTTCCCCAGCAGGGTCAAGAGATGCCACTCTTCGTCAAAGAAAATAATTGGGAATCTCCCCAGCAGATCGACAAATGATCCCCAGCGAAGTCAGTGAATGGCAGTCTCTTTCGGCAAAAGACAGTTCACTCACTTTTTCGAACAAAAATAACGAATGGCAGCCTTCTTCATGAAGACAGTTCGTTTTGCTTAATGATCCCCAGCGGAGTCAGTGAATGGCAGTCTCTTTCGATAGAAGACAGTTTGCTCACTTTCTTTCACGACAGGGTCAACAAATGGCAGTCTCCCCCAGTAGAAGACAGTTTGTTCCCCTAGCAATTGGCAAATGGCAGTCTTTCCCCAAGGAAAGACAGTTTGTCTGTTAAAACATTCAAGAGATCGACAAATGGCAGTTTCTTTAAACAGTTTGTCTGTTCCCGGGATGTTTCATCCCCTTCAGAGTTGACAAATGGCAGTTTTCCTCCTAGGAAGACAGTTTGTTAATTCCCCTCAGAGTCGACAAATGGCAGTTTTCCTCTTAAGAAAAACAGTTTGTTGATTCCCCGACATGAGTCGACAAATGGCAGTTTTTCCTCTTAGGAAAACAGTTTGTTGATTCCCTGGCATAAGTCGGTGAATGTTGGTTTTCACCCCGAAAACAGTTCGTCCGCTTTCAAGCAAAGTCATTAGCCCCTCAAAAGATCATGAGGCCATATGACATTCTTTCAAAGACGTCAAGTCAAAAGGGAAGATGGTGAAGTTTCTCTACGACCATCAAATGGCGTCTCATCTCCAAGTGCTGATGAGAAGTTTGGTGAGGAAACAAACCTTTGAAGTTTCTCTACTACCATCAAATGGCGTCTCATCTCCAAGTGCTGATGAGAAGTTTGGTGAGGAAACAAACCTTTGAAGTTTCTCTACTACCATCAAATGGCGTCTCATCTCCAAGTGCTGATGAGAAGTTTGGTGAGGAAACAAACCTTTGAAGTTTCTCTACTACCATCAAATGGCGTCTCATCTCCAAGTGCTGATGAGAAGTTTGGTGAGGAAACAAACCTTTGAAGTTTCTTTACTACCATCAAATGGCATCTCATCTCCAAGTGCTGATGAGAAGTTTGATGAGGAAACAAACCTTTGGAAATTTTCTCTTTATCTGAGATATTGTCCAAACACGGCTGAGACCAGTTTCGAGATATGGACATCCGAAACAAGGGGAAGGTTGTTTACCTTTTTCTAAGTGTCAACACTTAGTTAAAGAAGATGGATTGCGCATCCTACATTGCCATCCATTCACCAGAATCCACATGATGTATTCCTACAGGAGTTTGTCTCCTCATCCCCCGCCAAGTGCGACAACGGGATCAAGTCATGCAAGGATCTTATCAATTACAACATCTCAGGAGCGCCCAAAATTCGGGCATTCTTTGATATTTAAGTCTCTTTCACGCAGGAGAGATCGAGATATCAATCTCTCTCCCTCCAGATAAAAGAAACTTAAATAGGGGCATCTGTCATACCCAAATTTTTGACCCCCCTGAGATGACATATCTTCAGGGTTTTCATCAGGTCAAAGCAAGTACCCAGAACAGTCACTTCTTCATCTGGCATTTAATCGAGGATGTTCAAAGACAAGAAAACTCAGGCAAAGGATCAATCAGTAGAAGGATTAGTCTCTAACATAATCATAGGACTCAAGAGCTTCATTTTCTCACCTATGATTGATTAGACACCCAGTCCTCTGAATACAGATTTACTCAGGTCACCAGGCTAGGGTTTTTAAGCCTATCAAGGACTAAAATCAGGGATCACCTTTGGGAAACCCTAAAAAGCCCCAGGGGATCATTCAAAGACATAAATCATCTTCAAATAGCTCATATAACAAGATCCACTGGACATCACACCTCAATTCAAAGTCTACAGTCATTATTTTCGTATGGTCGACAATTAGGGTTTTTGACCTAATTCCCCAGGATAGTTGACTTTTAATCAGGGCATGGATCCAAAACTCAAGACATGATTCAAGAACCTCTACTAACTCAATATAACCCATTTACATCACTCATTTGAGGAGAAGATCTTGATTCTACACAAAAGTCCAAATCTCACTTTATCTGGAAAAAGTCAACTGTATGGGATCACCTTTGACTTTTAAGATTTTTGGTCAAAACATGACTTTCAAGGATAGATATCATCAATATATGGATAATAAAGTCATTTGACCATAGAAGTTCAAGAAGAATCTTCAAGGAGCAAAAAGTCGGGAATTAGGGTTTTTGAGGGCATTGTGGGAACTCAAAATTTCACCTACACAACTCAAAAAACTTCCAACATGAAAGTTGTAGATCTTGCAAAATAAAACAACATCTTACAATGGAACTTTTTTCAAAAGATCAATCATTTAAGAGTTTTGGAAATTTTGAAGTTTTAGGTCATAAACACTTAGAAAATTTTCTAAGTGTTTTAACCTAGTTTTCTTCCAACTTTGGCCTCATTTTTCACAAATTTGCCAAAGGATTCTGAAGAAACTCCAAACTAATGATTTGAAGTAGATGTTTAGGGCTTTCCAAATTGTGTTCAACCTTCTCCAAATTCATTTTGAGCTAGGAGTTATGCTTGTTCAAAGTTGGCCTCATGAAGTGAAATTATAGGTCATGCATCATTTTTGAACTTTGCAATTTTGTGCACATGACCTCAATTATGGATGCTACACGACCCATAACACATCTGAAAACATGCCATGCATCCATTTTCACCATGCCATGATCATTGAGGAAGATTCCTAAAACAAGAACATGTGATTATGTAATGATTACATTTGAGAATTTATGGCAAATTGATGAATCACCCAAGGAATCTTCTCACCAACCAATTAGAGCTCACTTTGTATCTGAAATGTTCCCTAAGATCAGATAGAATCAAAGGATAGGGAGTTGGCTCGAAAATGCAATGATCACACTTGGATATTCTTTGAAATTTCTTCATGGCTAAGAAACCAAATTCACTTCACTAAGCAAGCTCACTCTCTCAATCAGTACTGAATCATTTGCCTATAAATAGGAGAGCATACCTCAGTAGAAAAACACACCAAAGCAACCATATTCCTTGCTTTCTCTTTCTCTCCTCATGCTTATTGTTTTTCAATGTTCTTTGGCAAGAAGAATCGTTTTCTTCAAACCAGAGCTTATCTTTGGAAAGTAAGCATTCTAACATCTCAAGGGGGATCATTTGAGGTGATCCAAGCACCTGGATCATTTCTGTAAGTGAGGGAACGCCATTGTTGCTCTCACTTTGGAGCTGTTGCAGTTGGAGGTCCCCAGAGCAATTCAGAAGGCTCCAAGCAAGGTTAAGCATCCAGGCACGTTCCATAGGAGGTAGTGAAGCTATCCAGATGGTCGCAGCTCATCTGTAACTGCAGATTCATCATCCCCCATGTTCACTTGAAGCTCAAATCGAGGGAGGTCCATAGAGCAATTCAGAAGAATTGAAGTTACAATAGGCATTCAGTTAGCATCACTGAGTCCCAAGGAAGCTTTTAGGATCATTCATACAAGCCCAGGTGCTCTCTAACATCCTCACGGCCTCCATTTTCAGAGTTAAGTTTCTGAACTCCACCTCTTTAATTTAAGCACTCTTTGTGATAAAGCTCGATTCTATCTTGTTCAGCATCATCAGAGGATTGAAAACCCTCTATCATCATTCATTTATCTTTAAGTATAGCCATTTAATTTGATTTTTAAATTTTAGGGTTCTTCAAGTTTTCTGGTAAATTAGTTAGATATAGTTAATATAAATTTATGTTAGTTACATATCTAGAATCGTGAGTAAATTTAGAGCAAGTTTGGTCTTTATATCGTTGCAAATGGATGAGAATTGAGAGAGTTCAGAAATTCAAATTGTTGGAGCTTGAGGAAGAAGATGACAATGGTGGTGGCGCGCAAATTTCAAATCTGAGGGCCAAGTTTATTTTATTTTGAATGGTTTGTGTTTTACAAACGAATTCATCGTTTGCCCTAGTGGCCTCACATGCGCTCTTAGTCTCCTCATGCCCAAGGTCTGGGGTTCGAATCCCCCTCGCCCCAGACTTTTTGTTTCTTTTATTTTTCCATGATTTACCACTTGTTTGAAAATATAATGAACTGGGTGTGTGCTATAATCACCAAGCGCGCGTTGGCTCAGTGGTGTTGTTTTGGGATTGGTAACATAAAGGGCGTGGGTTCAAACCATGGTGAGACCAAAACATTATTTTTACCACTAATTTCCTTCATTTTTCTCACAACTTCACACAATTAATTCACCTATCAAATTAAATCATTTTCACCTCATTTTTCACACACTTGCTATTTAATATATCTATTTTGTGAATAATCAAAAAAATCATAAAAATATTATTTATTTCATATATTTTTATTAGGTTTAAAATAGTATGTTTTAAGTGTTTTCTTAAATACTTTAAAATATATATTTTCATTTTGTTTTAACCTAATTACTTTGTGAATAATTTTATGATAAAACCCTAATTATTTAGGTCTTAATTAGGTATAGATTTCATCTTTGCCTTAATTAAGTTGACTTTTGTCAATTTACAAAACTGTTTTCAATCTCTGATCAAACAGATGATTAAGGTTTTCACTCAACAAAACCTTATATCATTACAAATCATTTTCAACTGTTTCTCATAAACAGTAAATCATTTTCAAATGGGCCTCTAATAGAGTATAAGTCCCAACACCTTCTTCTCTTCTTAGCTTGTTTTCAAAACTGTATTTTCAAAATCTTCTTTCTGTTTTCAAAACATTCTTCTGGTGTTTGAAGGGCATTATTCCCGGTGAAACTCTTCAGATACCTATGTGACCTTTGTCCATCTTCACTTCTTCTGTTTTCAAAAAAAACCATTAACTGTTTATCATATATATATTCAACTGTTATCCACCAATTACTGTTGAGGCTCTGTACATACTTCTTCAAAGGCCTCCACTCCATCCAGGTTAGGCTTTACAAGCTTTCAATTTACAGTCTTTATTTAAATTACAGTCAAATATAAACTGTGCATATATTAGTTTAGAACTACGTTTGAGTATAAACCCTAGGACAGTTAAACTATATATATATATTATAGGAATATGGCCTAGGATTGAGAATGTCTTCCCGGTGAAGGCTCTTTCCTAATTAGAGATCTGTAGTTCAAACCCCCAAGATGAATTATTCCCGGTGAAACATCTTGGCAAAAACCTTAGAATCCAAAGAAATAGGACACGTCCACCCAAAGAGGAATTATTCCCGGTGAAACCTCTTACCCATTTGCTTAGAGCCAAAATAAGTTCAAAACTACATAGCTTTCTCTTGTGCTATAACAAGGACCCTCGATTAGCCTCCTCTTGGGCTTTATACAAGGACCCACATGCTTCTTAAAAGCATTTCCAGCTTCCTCTTGAGCTTGTATACAAGGACCCATCAGGTTTCTTATAAACATAGGAACAGGTCTTTAGTCACCTTTTAACATACCCTGGTGAGTTTCTTCCAATTTAAACCAGACTTTAAACAAGCTAAGATTGTCTCAATCTCACATTGAGTACATTTTTGGAATGAGAGACATGGACAGTCTCTGTCACCCTTATCTTCACCAATTTTCCTTAGCAGAGTCTAGGATCCATGTTTGCTTATCCTCAGCAAGAGTCAGCCTTCATCTTGGGCTTTAAACAAGAAGTCTCCACTAGATAATCTTTCTGCCTTTCATTTTAACAAAAACCCCTGGAAAGGGTTAGCCTCCACATCATTCTTTCATTTTAACAAAAATCCCTGGAAAGGGTTAGCCTCCAAAAATCACTTCTTCAAAAAACAAAGATTCATTTCTCTTAGGAGATAATTTCCCCAAAAGAGTCAAAATCCCTGGAAAGGGTTAGCTTCCAAAAATCAGTCTTTTAACAGATAATGTCTCCAGCTGAGTCAAAATCCCTGGAAAGGGTTAGCTTCCAAAAATCAGTCTTTTAATAGATAAATTCTCCAGTAGAGTCAAAAATCCAACAAAAACAGTCAGCCTCAACCTTGGGCTTCATACAAGGCACCAAAACAATAAAACCCCCTGTTAATAGTCAGCCTCAACCTTGGGCATTGTACAAGGCAGATAATAGAGTCTCCCCTAGTGAGTCCTTCATTATTCAGTAGCCACAACCTTGGGCTTTGTACAAGGCAGATAAACCATATTTCATGTGTCAAAGATTCCTAACATCTAGGATCTTTTCCTTATTAGAGTCATCCATACTCAGTTTATTTGAGAGTCCGCCACAACCTTGGGCTTTGTACAAGGCAGAAAATAATGTTTTCCCTAGCTAGAGTCAGCCTCAATTCTGGGCTTTGTACAGAACACCAAATAAAATCCATCAAAATAGATTCTCCCTAAGTAGAGTCAGCCTCAATTCTGGGCTTTGTACAGAACATAAAAATCTCTTGTAAATTAATCCCCAGTGGAGTTTTCTCCCAGATTCATAATCATAATCAATCAATCAAAAAGCCTCAAGCTTGGGCCTCATACAAGCTAGCTAAAAAGTCAAATCTTTTACACAATAGATAGACATAGCTTATCTCTATAGAGAGATATTTTTACTACTCTACCACATTCAAACAAACAAACATTTCAACATTTCAATTTCAATTTCAATTTCAATAAAGTCTCCCATTTAGGATTTTGAAAGGCATGAGCTGGCAGTAAAACCCAGACATGTGGTAACTTTCCCTAATTTGGATGAGCATCTTTCTTTCATTCAAGAGATACTAGCATACTTGCAAACACACAAGTAAGGTCACTCTCTTAATGAAATGAATTCAATCATTCTGTCACTCTTTTAAAAATGTTTGTGGTGGAATAGTAGAAATACCTCTCTATAAAGATGACTTCATGTCTCTTTACTGTAAACATAGATTTAATTCAAGCTTCAACCTTGAGCTTCAAGCAAGGCACCCAAAAATAATTAATAATCAATTAGTTCCCCGAACTACATTAAGCTCTGACTTCCATTAGGGATATGTAGGCATGAGGTTCACAAGGAATCTCAGCGAGCTAATAAAATACCAAAAATAGACAGTCTGTCTGTCTGTCTTTCTTTTATTCAATTCAATTCCTTCTCCTAACACAAAGGAGAAACTTTCCCAATCATTAGCAGTAAACACAAACACAAATGACACAGAGAAGGTTCCTGTAGAGTACTACAGATATGTAGGGTGTTTAAACATTTCCCTATGTATAACCGACCTCCCGGACTCCAGAATCTCTAGTCTAGGTGAAATCCCCACACTTAGCAAACTCCTAGGGTTTAGTTGAGATCTTTTTTCCCCTTTCCTACTCGTAGGACAAATAAGAAAGTTCGTGTGATATCGTAGGAAGAACTGAAATAAAATTCATCCCACCACGGGCGCATTCTCCTTCCAAATTTCGCGTGAAGGGTCTAGTGTGCCGTCCTCCCAAGTGAAACGGGGAGGTAAAAAAAACGACCACCACAGTTATGGCAGATAATGGGTCTACCATGGATGCTGAAAATCACAGGTTTGTCTGAAGATGCATCTCCATATTCACTCTGAGCTATTTTCAAAGATGCATCTTCGAATTAGGCTGAGTCAAAAAGTTGAAGATTTAGTGGACATGTTGTTTAAATTTGTTTATATTTATAATACAGGTGCAATGGCTGACAACAATAAAGGTTGAATTAGGGCCGAGCGTGTGTCCTAAATCGCGCCGGTATGACGTAAAAGGGCCGCAACCAAGACCATGAGGCCATGAGATACTGATGACTCATTTGGTGCTCCATATTCTTCGAATCCCCGACCGTCTGGTTTTCGTAGCCCACTCTCTCAAATATCTCAGGCATATGATGCAACAAAACCTAAGGATCATGAGGCCACTATTGACCCTGAAGTCCTAGAAGCCCAGGAGGAAGCCATGGAGGAAGTCTCATTGGATAAAAGTTGGCACGTTGGACAAAAGTGCTCCATATGTTGATGTGGTATACCTCAAGTACTTCACAAACATGGCTACGATTCACGATTACAATTGGTGGGCAGCTTGCTTTGTCTACCTGTACTTGAAGTTGGGTGAGGGTTGTCTTTAGAAGACAAAGTAGATGACGGGATATTGCATACTGTTTACGGTAATTTTTTTACTAATATTTTCATTATTCATTTCTTATACATGTAATTGATATTGTATTTGAAATATTTTCAGGGATGGATCATCTCTCACTTTCCTCGCATCATCGGGTGGGAAGTTGCGACATAGTACAATGAAGACTGGCCTCATGCATCTACTTTTGTTCCATACATAAGGAATGGTGTTGTCAAGCCATGCAGAGTATCTCTTGACCGTATGGTACCATATGACGTTACTTTCTGCCCATACGATGGTCACCGCCAAATATGACAGCTTGTCGTCATCTCTTTATACTCTGGATGGCTGGCATGTGGGTCATCTCTTATGCATCCTTATCTGCAAGAGCGAGTGATGTGCCAGTTTGGCTATATGGAGATCATTTTGAGACCTCCCTCTGAGGTCGCTCCTCCCAACATCCGCCGCAGAGACCTATAGGCGATACTGTATGATTTTGAAAGTCACCCGGTACCATAGAAGTTTTGTCGGGAGCCAACTCATATACATTGGGCTTGTGTTAAAGACTACTTGACATGGTTCTATGGGATGTCACACCATATCACAACGTCAGACGCTCCTAGAGAACCACCTAGATCAGCAAACATGGAGGTGTTTGAGGTTCGGGATGAGCAGACAGAGAACGTGATGGCGGTATGTCGGCGTGTTGCGGAGATGGGTAACATATGAATTTTGACCTGATAAAAACTGAATGTTTGGACAATGCTGTTGTTCTGATGTGAATCAGGGAGGGTTCCGGAGATGGATCTCCAAATTAATTCTCCCTTTATATTTACCACGCTTTAAAAACCTTTCAATGTACAATTCAAATATGCATCTCCGAATGCACCCAAATACTTTACTGAGATGCATCTCCGAATGCATCCAAATACTTTACTGAGATGCATCTCTAGACTATATTTTGTTTAAAGTATGATGGAACTCAGAATAACACATTTAATTGTGATTTGGATGCGTCCGAATCTCCAAACGAGAGAAGAACATTTTTAAATTTTCAAAAGTGTAGTATGCTTATATGTTTAATGAACAATTCCTTTAAATTTTAACAAACAAACAAGCCACTTGCATTAAAGATGCCGGTCCAAATTATATAGACCAAAGATTAATTTATCAACAAAAAGATAGGGAAATTCTTATTCCACCCCATAGTCCCAAGAATTACCCTTTGCAATTCCAATTTTGCCCCTCTAAAACCAAAAATATATTTTCAATGCGCACCTTTTTTAAGTTGCATTTACGTAAAACCGGAAATACACTTCTGGTATAAAATCGGAAATATATTTCCGGTTTCTATGTATTTAAATGTGAAAGTTTGGTTTTTTTTTCAAGTGAGACATACTTATTATGTACATTATTCAATTGATTGTGATACTGATGATGCTGTGAAAATTGATTAGTTAGTAGAAATTAAGATGATTTATGTGTTGATATAATAGTCGATGATTTTTAGGTGTAATTCAACATTTGTGTGATTGATCGGTCAATGATTTCGGTTGTGTGGTTGAAATATGACAGGAATTTGATGGGGTGTTTGGCCAACATGGAAACAACCAAACTTTCACAGAAATCAGAAGTTTATTTCCAGTTTTGTATCAAAAGTGTATTTTTGGAATAATGTTTAACGTAAAATGGGGGTGAAATTCAAAAATGAATGAATTATGTGTGGGTGGTGCGAACCCGAAATACATTTCCGATTTTCAAAGACATTTTTAAAATTTTACGTGATGCACTGGATGGAATAAGAAATCCCAAAAAGATATTGATAAAGTTTAATATTCGTAAAATATGATTAAAAATTATTAAATATGACATGACCTGAGAGAAATGAACAAACTTCAGTAATTCGAACTCTTGCAAGGAGGGAGATAAAAGGATGGGACTATAACATGTGAAAATCATTACAAGAAAATTTCAGAGTGATTACTAACCTCCCCAAAAGTCCAAACTACAGTATGTATGAATAACCCCATATAACCAAAAAAACAATAGCTACACTTTGATGGACCTCTTTACAAAAATTAGTCTAACCAATCCCTTCTCTAACATTTTAACGTTTTCCTACTCTGGGCGACCTTATGAAAAAATTATAAAGTGAAAATTCTGTTACAGATGATATCCACGGCAGTTGGCCGAAGTTGACCGAAATATGTCACACCAGCATAGCCACAGGAAAATGAGCAATAATTTTGCTGCTTGGTCAAATATCAAGCAAACCCACCTCCATAGCCACCAAATTGGTTCCCACAAATTATCATTGTGTTTCGTTTATCTATGTATATATTCTTTGCAAGTATTTGTCAACAAACCGAGACAGACAAGAATTGATCAATTTTCTTCCTCTGTTAATGCGGCAAAGGAAAAAGGTTTGAACTTGTAGCCATCACCATGGTAGAATTTATTTTGAAATTCAACCCAATGTAGACGCAGGGCGTGAAGAAAAGCGCTCAGAGTCTCCATCATGAGTAGTATAAAAGCAGTTGCAAAGGCAAAAACAATTAGCCCCACTAACCGAATGATAAGATTGTCATACCTATTATAATTGCAATCAGGGATGACATCAATGATTAAAGATGAAAAAATGATATTAAAAACATAAATACATAATATGCGATATCAAAGGTTATAAGACACTCACCCCCAAGCTAGTAGTAGGACTTTCTCATAAAAAACAGTAGAAAGTTCTGAGTGAGCCAAGCTGCAAAGTGGCCAAAAAGATCAACCAAATCAAGAATTTATAAAATAGGGAGTTGTGGCAAGTAGAGAAAATTGTGGCTGATCAAACCTTAATGCCCAAAGTCGGAGATATGATGCCGTATTTGAAACAGAACCCAGAACAAACTCAATGGAGTGAATCATTTGGTGAACAAAAACCTCACTGAAATTAAATTCCTCGCGATGTTGCCTGGCCGAATCCCTGGCAGAATCCGGTTCCACCTCAAGATCCACCTCGGAGGTATTAAGAACACCGTAATTGCGTCCTTGAAATCTCTGTAATATCATCAAGATAACAAATAATAATTCTCACAAAGTCTGACAATGCTTCGTTTATAACTAGCAGTAAACAAAAGTACTGAACAAAGGCAAATTATTGCTAGAAACAAAAACAATCAGCTTGGCCAATTGAAGTTGTTAAAAATTGTTTATTTTAGTCCAGACGATACTGGTCAAAAAAAGAATCTCAGGGAGATTTGTTGTTCAGCAACCATAAGCAGAAACACGGTTGTAAGGGAGAAACTCAAACTTTTAGCATGTGTACATAATTTAGGCTATTTGCATGTAATTAAAAAGTTTGGGAAACAAAGTTACTATTAACTGTCAAGCAATAAGATCAAATGCAGGGGAGGCAAAAGTGGCACCTCATTATGAAGTTTCTTTAATATAAAAGGCTTTGGAAAGAGCATCCATGGAACTGCAATTAGAGCCAGAACCAATAACAAAATCTGCACATCACGAACAGTAATTTGAAAAGATGAAAAACACTAAATATATCAACAATTATTATCTAACCATGAAGAAAAGAATCAGAACCATACTTGAAGTGGCCTTTGACCCCAGAACAACTCATTCTCACCAAGATTGTCAAGAGGGCTTAAAAACATGTAAATCATTATATGATAAAGGTCTGCCTGAGAGCCAGAACACCACTTGACAACAATGAGAAGGGAAAGATACCCAAATAGACTGTTGAGGAAAATCATCTGCGGCACAAACTGATACCTAAAGCAACATGCATAGCAAGTTAAACCATTATACTCAAAGGATAGCTAGCAAAATAATAGGTATAGTGAACTGAAATAATCGGGAAGTTAGAAAAGTAGGACACCTTATATCTAGCGAACTGCCAAAGAAACGAGCATTGAAATAACTTAACATAATTCCTAAGTTCATATGCACTACACCAAATAGAATGGACATCTTCATCTTGAGAGAGTTCAAAAATGGCAATTCTGAACGACTTCCACGCCAGCTGGGATCCACACCAAATGGATATGGTTCTCTGTATTTTACTAAGCCAGTAGTACGAGCAT
Organism: Vicia villosa; assembly: GCF_029867415.1. NCBI lineage: Eukaryota > Viridiplantae > Streptophyta > Magnoliopsida > Fabales > Fabaceae > Vicia > Vicia villosa. Next base: position 490,806 of record NW_026705664.1, on the reverse strand, counting down.
CCCTAGTAAGAGGTGGAGAACGATGGAAAAACAAACAGCACCAAGTCAAAGCCTGGCTACAAATATCATTACATTTTATACATGTTCTGACAATATAAATACCAAAAACTGTATTGTAAAAAAAATTATTCGCTTGTTGCTAAGGAACAGGGAGGGTTATACTATTGGTCTGATGCACGAACTCATGTTGTCTTCTGCGCTTCAGTTTCTATCAGAGTCTCATTTTTCTGCCTCATAAATATGGCTTATGCATTGTCTTGGTCATCCTCCTTTTCCACTAACGAAATGTATGTTTCCATCTTTTTTAAAACAATCAGTTGAGTCTTTTAAATATGACATTTGTCAGTTTTCTAAGCACCATCGAACTGCTTTTACTTCAACATTATTAAAAGTTGTTAAGAAGTGTGGGTTTGGCCTAACTCATCCCTACAAAACCGGCTTGTAGGGTGAGGATTGCCCCCACTTATAAGGACATGTTCAGGCCATATATTGTCCGATGTGGGACTCTTAACACACCCCCTCACGCCCAGGACTAGACAACTGGAGCGTGGAAATAAACGGTGGGTGGCCCGATAGCGGAAACCATAGAAGGTGGCCCACCGAATCTTAAACGAGGCTCTTGATACCATGTTAAGAAGTGTGGGTTTGGCCTAACTCATCCCTACAAAACTGGCTTGTAGGGTGAGGATTGCCCCCACTTATAAGGACATGTTCAGACCATATATTGTCTGATGTGGGACTCTTAACAAAAGTATTGAACCATTTGATCTTATTAATTCAAATGTTAGGGAACCTACCCTATCTCAAAGAATTTTGGTGCGACATGGTTGGTTTCTTTTATTGATGATTGGATAAATCAAAAGTACTTCAATCGTTTATTCAACTTTACAATATCTAGTTTCTCTGTCATCTTCTTTAAATCATAACTAGTAACGATTAGGCATAAAACATGATGTTGTCCTTCGCCTTCTGAAAGTTGGCCAAATTATGAATAACAGCCAAATTATGAATAACATCATAAAGACGACTTCTGATATTGATGCTAAGTTGAGAGATGATTGAGAATTAGCTAATAATCAACTTGAGTCTATGTAGTGGAATTCTACTGAGCCTAAGTTGATGGCACATTTTTGTTCGTATGGGGCATTTTATGAGGTTTGGCATAAGACATTATTTATGCTAATGATATTCGAAGATTGTACGAGTCTTTCTGCCGTTTGGCTGCCCTTCAGATGACTGATCAAGATTTACATTTATCTTAATATTTGCTCGAGCTTAGTCTATTATTAGTGTCTTCAAACTTATGCTAGTTAATGATGATACTAAATAGGTATTAGCAAAGCTTGACAATATGTTCATGGTGTTTATCTGTCATGGTCTCCTTAAAAGAGTATGGTCCTGTTAAAGACCAGGCTTTGACAAATACCACCATACTTACAGTGGGAGAGCTTACTAATTATCTCATCTGAGTTTCTTTACTAGGCGACAACACCATAGCTCCTGAGTTCTTTACTATTATTTCTAATTCAAGTGATCGTAGTTGTGGAGGTCATGGACGTAATCGTAATTGTAGTCGTGGACGGGGTAGAGGTAATCTCCGTTGTACTTATTGTAGGAGAGATGGAATCGAATGAAAATAGTAACATTAAAACACCAACAAGTAATGCATTGGGAAGCTACAAGGGAACCAAAAAAATCCAATTGCCACAAAAAACTATAAGCTTTAAAGAGACAAATAGAAGACACCTGCATGAAATATCTCGGCATTTGTAAGCAGACGCACCAAATATGTGAAAAGGAACCGAGAAGAACTCATTGTAGATTAACCCACAATACATTGAAAATAGTGACATCAGAAGAAGCACATAGCGCCCACCAAATAGCATCTCCATAAAGCTTCCCAGTCGCTGGAAGAAATCAAATAAAGTTTTTAGGTCTTTAACTTTCCATGAGCTGAACATAGGTCCGTAATATTGTGTATATAGTTGGACTTTTACTCATATTATATTTAAATTGCAAGATATTAAAGGACAAATCATTAGAATAAAAGGCTTAAAAGTTGCCACCTAATTACTTTTGGTCCTTATCAAGGAAAATATGGAAAAATGAAAAACTGGATGCTCAAACTTTGAATATCATTACAAATTAAGGAGGTCCTATTAAACACCGGATGAAAAAAGATGCATGTTCAAGTTTGATATATCAATTAAGCTTTTACCTAAGAAGATTGTTGAGATATTGTAATTATGTTTTGTATCCATTATGATATTATGTATTTATTTATCTTCCCTTTCTTAGTGAATTCACTTCATGTTTATATAAATATGTACATTCCCCTTGCAGTCTTCAGTCTCAAGTAAGATCAACCATAATAGATGTCACATGTGAGGCTTATTATGATCTTTTTGCATAATCCTTCCATTGCTACTTTATTCATGTCACACTCAGAATGACAATACCTGATTGCAGAGTTTTCTTTCATGTGCTATAAGAACCAATGCTCCAAGCAGTAGGCATATTCCATGGCCCCAGTCCCCAAACATCACCGCAAAAAGAAATGGGAATATGATAGTTGTGTAAACTGCAGGGTTTGCTTCTTGATATCTTGCAACACTGCCAAATAAAATGGCTCATTAGGATTTTAAATATTTTACAGCACATAGCCATGTAACTTTGTGAAAGGTAACTTATTTCAACATATTAAATTATTTGTATAACTGCTAATAAATGAAGTAAATATTTGCTCACCCATATGCATCTACAATTTCTTGATAAGGATTGGTGAAACTGTTGGTCCTAAAATATGTAGGTGGCGATTCCAGTGCATCCATTGAGTGAAAGATTACACCCACTTGAGAACTGCTGTCAAAAGTTGCACGTTGCAGTGCCTCTTGAATCTGGAAAATCAGCAGATGCAAGCCTTTTACTAGAAATATAAACAAAAAGACAAAAGGTCTTTTCAACTCCTCAAAATTTAAAGAACAAAATTACTGAGGATCCAACAAATTTGAGGGAAAAAACCTGTGTTCTCGCAAAAATTGGACACCAGCCCTCTGCCACAAGACATTTTTTGGTGACATCAAAATTTAACATGTTCAGCGTATCATACACAGCCTTCTCTCTTCTTACCTAGGACAAGATGACAAGGATGAGAGCTATTGGTTTATAAATTAAACAACGACAAAATAGTAGGATGTCTTTGAAGCTACAACATAAAGAACAATAAAACCTTACGCAAGGAGTCACTTATAAGCTAACTCTTACCATGTCCATCCATTTCGCTAAATGAGCTCCTACAGAAGATAGAGCCTTATTCCGATGCCTAATTCCAGCATCCAAAGTGGCCTCTAAGTCAGCAAGGCGTGATGAAACCTGTACCCATAAACTATATTTTCTCAATTATAAATTATACAGTTTCTGTTGGAATATTTTGGAAATTTCTCACAATATCACTATTGTATCTTTGACTATCTTAGAGTACCATTTACATCTCTCAATACTGGCTTTCATTTTCATTTGTATCGTGATTTATTTTATTCTTTAATTAGGATTGATATTTATTGGGGGTAAATGCTTTGACTTTTGTATCACATCCGAGCAATATCAATAATTATTTGTTTATAGTTTTCTCTTTTTCTTCTTCCCCAACGTAAACCTTATAATTTCTACAGTTTCCAACATCCTTTTTTTGTGTTTACCAATGGTGACATTAACATAGAATGATATCATGATATAAAACAATATCAAGAACTTCAAGGTCTACTCATTCTACTCTTTTTTCTCTCCTTTGAGTTGTTGTTTAAACTACTGAATGATATTGCAGAAAAGATCTCACCCAAAAAATGATAGTGCAATCTGAAATCTTAAAGAGCATATAAAGAAGCCCCTTGGATTGCAAGACAAGTTATCTGAATATTAATTTATGATAAAGTTTGAAATTAAGATGTTTGCGTCCCTAATATGCAATTTAAAATGAAAAAGCATATTATTATTATTTAACTGAAACTATAGACGCATAAAGCCTTGTATTATCTAGAGACTGGAGCACACTTGGTCCTAGACACTTTGCTACAATACAATATTATATCTGTGAAATTGGATTGGGCCTAACTCAATCCAAAACACCAGCTCGTAATGTGAGGGATGTGTCTCAGTTATAAACAATTTTTGGGTCATATCTCATTAAATGTGGGACTCTCAATACACACTTCTCACCCCTAGGGATGATGATTTGGAGTGTGTCATGAGTTCTCCAACAACGGGATGGCCCAATGGATCTTGGATAGGATCTAATACCACATAGAAAGATGTTTCTGAATAATATATTAATTTTGAAAAGAGTACATACACTAATATGCTTATATAGACTACACTATAGCTAATGAGCCTAATTAATGGGCCGAATACAAGGATTTTACATAATTACAAAATATAAGCCTAATAACAACAGATATGACTTACAACAGTATATACAATTGAATAGGACAGCGGTTGACATGTTTTTAAGCTGAATTTTTACCTCCTGAGTTATTTGCCTTTGTTTACTTATATCTTCAGGAACAGGGTAACAATTTGCACCAAATGCTTCACAAATTTTTAGAATCTTTGTTCTTGCTTGCTCCCCAGAGAAAAACACAACAAACACTGTCTTCTCAACCTGAAAAGAAATTCAGAACAGAGAATAAATTGGTAAATAAACCAAAACAAACAAAATACAGATTAAAACTAAAGCCAAGTTATTGTTTATAAATTGAGAAGAAGAAAACCATCTCAGTTGAAATAGGATCCATAATTTGTTCATCAGCTGGTGCCTGATTGAAAAGCATATTGCCTCTTGTGGCACGAAACAACATTCTTTCAAACCTGAGAACTTTGGATTTACAAATTATCCCGCTGATAAATCTTAAACCAGATTGGTTTGATTTTGTAGGATCAGGCATCATTTCCTGTACAAAAAATTATATTACAGTGAACTTCGCGATAAAATAAAATTGAAAAACTGAACAGAACTTACACTTTTCACAGTAAAAAAATTGAATGGCAATAAGGGATGCTACAAGGAACCTGTTCAAACAAAAATGGCGTCTCGATAAAGTCTCCATTTGAGTAAACATTTTCCTCCAGTTCTCTCTCTTCTGAAACGGCATGGCCATGATTTGAAACAAGAAAACTACATGCCTAAAATATACCCATATAATGTTATCATATGTATATCAGAGTGTATATAGGATGTATAATATATTAACACTGAAAAGGATTGCATTAATTATGAATAAATCATCATTTAATGGAATAGATGCATACCCATACAATGTTATGATATGTATTTCAGAGAGAGTATATAGGATGTATAATATATTAACTCTGAGAAGCATTGCATTAATTATGAATAAATCACCATTTGATGGAGTAGATTAAAAACAAAATTGTTGTAGTGCAACAGATGAACTACAAACCCCAATAAATAAGATTAAGTTGTAATTAGAAAGATCACTATTTGCTAACTGTATTGAAACAGGAAAATCTATTGTAACTAAAATAACCGACACCATATGGAAAACTGTAGTACTTTGAAAGTAACAAGAGAATATGCTCAGCACAAATAGCCATGTAAAATACAATACCTTTTGCAGTACACTCTTGAACTCAAGGAGTTCGTTATATGATTGCTGAAGTTTCTCACTGTTTGAGTTCATTTCAATTATCTCATGTTCATGCTCAGCAAGATGCACCTGGTATAAGAGAACCACAGAAATTAAAATGTCAGATTTAAGACTAAAAATCCCAACATAAACTAGTGAAACTGCAGATAACCAGAGTATTGCAGGCAACATGACAACATTTATAATGAGCGAAAGCCCTAGGACACTGATCAGATATATAGAGAAAAGATAAGTAAAATAGAGATGGACCTCTATATCCTCCAAGTATGTATCTGTTTGCAAGACAGAACTAGGAGACATTATCCCAGCTTTATTGATCTGATCCATCAGGAATCTTAGCTTTCTTGACATTTCTGCACATCGCTTTACCTGTCATAAAACAAAATGCAGTTCCTATTGGTAAGCCCAAGCCTATTACATATATGTTTATTTTTTGAGTCTGAACCAGACCTTTTTGAAAGTCTGCTATGCCTATAAGTATGCTTAAAGGCCTATAAGTATTATTTTCTGCAAATAAGTAATATGACTCATTTAAATAGACTAATGAGCTAATATGTCAATGAGATTAAGGTATATTTTGATATTTAATATATATTTGGAGTATGATTTTATATGACAACCTATTACAATTATATTTTATATTTTATTTATAATAATACATTTAAATATGTCAAAAACTAATGTAAGCTAATATTTTTACATTAATGAAAATGTTTTCCATGAAAAAAGAAGATTAAAATGTTTAACACGGTACAAAATCTAATATAACAAGTTATAAAAATAAATTATTTATATTTACTTAAGTAGGTCGGCCTAGTAGGCCTGAAAGGCTGGCTTTCTTTGTGACCTAAAGCCTAACAATTTTAGCTAAATAGGCCTTTTGAAAAGCCTTAGAGCCTTGTCTATTAAAAAAAATCTCGGCTTATGCTTGAAGTAGGCTTGGACGTATGCCCTTGTCGGTCAGCATCGCCTCTAAGTCCAATCATGACTTTTGAAGATAGATGTCAAGATATGTAATCCAAAAATACCAAGTTATTCAGAGTATTAAAGGTGATCTTGGTTTCCAAACTTCATTATATTCCATGATTTATTTTCTTAACTATTTAAAATTATGGATTGAGTTTATCTAAATAAGTTTCAAGCATTTTTGGGTTTTTAACTTTTTCCCTTTCGCTTGAAGCATTCAATTGTTATTTTTTATGAATATGGATGGGAAGTTTCAGCTTTTGACTTATTGATATTATAAATACTTGTCCAAAAATTTCCAATGAAGATCAGTTTTAGCAAATATCTTCTTCCTTGGTCATGTAACACTCTATACAACTCCTTAGACGAAGCGCAACATTTTGACATCACCAACACCCATGAGTTACGGACTTGTTCAAACTGAAATTGGAGAAGTTTTAGTTCTTGCTACTTATAATTGGTTGTTAGGAAATTTCTTTGATGATCATTCCAAAAAAATCTCTTCTTCCTTGGCAATTCAACATCCCAACCAACGCCTCTGGCTTAGTGATCATTCCATCCATCTTGCTGCCTTTTTCGTCAATGTGTTTGTGTAGTTACTTTTCATTTTTAAAGGATTCATTCTTAAGAATAGTTCTCATATTTAATTATATTTTATGATTTATCTAATAGTCTAATTAGGAATTTAAATATCATTATGAAGGTCAGTGCCTTTTTTTTATCACATCAGTATACATTAGAGAATTACTCGCTCCGATCCCTATTATAAGAAAAAAATTCACTTTTCAAGTTCATTGAATAACCAATTTAACCAGATACATCGGTTATTCAATGAACCTGAAAAAGTGGTTTTTTTTTGCTAATAATAGTGACCGAAAGGGGTATTATTGACAGTCTCTTTTATCTCTCTTAACCATTTCCTCTACCTAAGTTCTTTTTCAATGATAAATGTTAGTATAGTCAGTATTATATTGGGGTGGGATTGACCTCTCTCCCTCCATATCCGAATCACCACTTCTTAACTCTTTAGCCCACCCCAACCACCAAGTCAACTTTATATGTCGACTATATATCTCCTCTTCTATCTAAGTTATTGTCAATGTCAATATATTATTCTCCAAATTCAGCAGGCATTAATTCTAGAAAAAGATAGCAAAAACATTAAACAAACTATTTCCTACAGTTTGAACCTATTTCTTCTACCTTTTAATATAAGATCTAGAGATGGGCGACTATAATCTGATTCACATGAAGCAAACTATATTATTCAATTTCAATATATATTTTCATTTTTTTTAAAACTAGTAAGCTTAGTACAGTGTTGTAAAAAAGGGCATAGAAAAATAAACATGAATTCTAATAATTAGTGCAGTATAAATTACCTGGTTAACAAATGTTCTCTGGAAGGGACTTTTTTCAGCATTTAACTACAGAGGAGAAAATACAGTCATAAGAAATGCAGTAATTAAAGATCATAGAAGAATTCTACACCTCAAACATCTGAACAGTAAATTTTACAACACCAAAACCTCTTTCTTGCTTGGTAGTAAAATATAAATTTTGGGATACTATAACTATTTGGTGTAGCACACATGGCTGTAAATAAGAAAATTAAAACAAGTTTAAAATATTTCCATATTCCCATGGTAGCATATTGCCACCCAAAATATCATTTGTAACAGGAGCCAGATTTGTATATGAATATATGCTACTGAAAAAAAGATATTGTAGAAAATCAAAATAACATCCCCACTTTTAGTGTCTCCTGGTGAAATGTCTGAGTGAATAGACCAAGAGACCAAAAAACATCGAAGTTTTTGCATAGCCAGCATATCCTGAAATATTGAAATCCATCCAAGATTCTAGGCATAAACAAGCTACAGATATCAAGACGTACAGAACTTTCCCTATGTTGTATAGATTGTTCTCCACAAACTTTTACTTGTATGGTCACATAGAAGCCTTAATTACAAAATAAAGTCTACTGTTATCAATAGCAGCAGTATACACATTGACACACAATCAGAACCAAACCAGGATTCAGAATAATTAAGTTTCTAAAATTATCCTTTTAAACCTACACTAGCATTTTGCTACAGCACGATACAAGACGGTGAACATCGAGGTTCAAGTTCAATGTGGAAGTTGGAATTCAAACTCCAAACTGAAGTCTTCTGAATCAATTAAACAAGGAATGCAATTGTAAATTGAACCATCTTCAAAGAGGATGGGAAATCCCAAGGCAGGAGAAAATAATCTGAAATAACTTAGTAGGGTCAGTTTGGTGTGAAAATACATTTTGTATTTTTGTTCCGTGTTTTCGACTTTTATTACAGAACCAACACTGTTTTCTATTTTCGAACATTTGCATGTGAAATGGCTATAGTTAAAGCTATGCAGTACCAATACTTCAGATTGAAAGCGTGTCCAATTTTCGACACATGGGGATGTCCGACATTGATTAGACACTGTTGCATGTGTTACATTCAATCACTTCCATTTTTTTATTTTTTATTTTCAAATTATTAGACTTGCATAAACATACTTTCCAAGTATATCTTTGAAAATAGGAAACAAGTGTGCTTTTTTAATTAAAGCAACAACAGAAAACCATTTTCTAAAAGTACATTTAGCATGCAACATAAAACTTAAGCAACTCATTAATTATGCAATCAAACAGTTCCCTCATCAACAAACTCTCAAACCATTTATTTGGATAAAATAAATAAAAAATACAATTAAATGTTGGATAGTACTTTGCACACTGTAGCACTAACACCTCTAACATTTGTGAAAAAGGTGTATTTGTATCCAAAACCGACACCGCCGACATTTGTGAAAAGGGTGTATATGTATCCGAAACCAACACCGCCGACATTTTTCAAATTATTATCAGTGTCGACTTATAAGTGTCTGTGTCGAGCTTCTGGTGTCCGTGCTTCGTAGACTTTGCATGATAAATCAACAACATAACAAACAAGAGAACGACCTCAACTAACAAAATCCACTCCCTCGCACCAGATTCCAAAATTCAACACACAAATTCAACAATGCTGCATGTTAATCAATCATCAAGGAAACACCGACACGCATTCAAATCAAGGAACAACGAAGTGAAAAAGTAAAAGGCGCGAAAATCGAAATGCATAAAAAACAGGGATCTGAGAGAAAGAAGTTACGTCACGGAATTGAAGAAGACCGAGTTGGCCTAAATAGGTGATGGCTCGGTGAGCGGACTCGGCGGGAATGATGAGTTGAACGAAGGTCATCTTCTCGGAACGCATCAGATCCATTGGCGGTAAATTTACTCTGAAAAAATCCATTTTACCGGGAATGGATTTTTCGCTATAGATCTGAAATCTGAAAAATAAACCGTTTTCTTGTGTTTGAAGGGTTAGTTTCGGAGGTCTTCGACTTGAGCACTTCGCGTCGGTTTCCTCCTTGCAACTGTCATTACAATGGAACTGGAAAACTAACTTTAACTCATGTTTCTTCCTAATTAATCAAAGATTTCATTAGTAAAAGAATAATTGTTATTATTATGTGATTTAAATAATTGTTATTATTATGTGATTTAAATAATTGTTTTTGACTAAAATAACATTTGTCAACGATTATTTTAGTCAGATTCCAACTTTTGGTTGATTGGACTTTTATTGAAATTTATTAACCTTGATATAAAAAATTAATCTACAAGGTTGTCATGATGGCAACCTTGAAACCCTAATGCTTATGTGGCATGGTTTTAGCAACTTTGAACACAACTCTAACTTATGTGGCATGATTTTAAAATTTTCAATTTTTATATCCCATTTTTTTTAATAATATTATTAAAACCATTGTTCTAACTTCTAACCACTAATTTATCTCTACATTAAAAATAAATAATAATAATAATAATAATAATAATAATAATAATAATAATAAACAACTAGCACTATTAATAATAATAATAATAATATAAATAATATATAATAATTTGATGCAATGTATAACATGGGGATACCAAACAACAAAACTATTGAAAATTTGATTAAATTTGATAATATATAAATAATAATAAAATAATATAAATAATATATAATAATAATATAATATTTAGCTAATAATAATAAATAATAAATAATAATAATAATCATATAATATCCATCTACAACGATTATAAATAATAATAATATAATATTTAATTACCACTATTAAAAAATATATAAATAAAAACTATTATGGAAAATAATTAATCATAATAATTATAATCATAATAACTATAAAAACAAAAACAATAATATTATATTGAGCCACGGCTATAATTTTTTTAAAATATAATAAATTCAGAATAATAATAATAATAATAATAATAATGTAATATTCATTCACCACAATTAATAATAATATAAATAATATATAATATTATAGTATTCAGTTATAATAATAAAATATAATAATAATAATGATAATTATTATTATTATTATTATTATTATTATTATAATATTAATAATAAGATAATATCCAACTACCACTGTTATGAATAATAATAATTATTATTATATAATATTCAATTACAACTATTAAAAATCTCAAAATAATAATTGTTTTTAAAAAAAATTAATTATAATAATCATGATGAAAATAAATAATAATAATAATATAATATTGAGCCAACACTATGAAAAATAAAAAAATGATAATATTAGGATTTAAATTATACAGAACCATTGAAATAAAAAAAAAAATCGATGCAAGATATAACATAGGGATGCCAAACAGCAAATTTATTGAAAATCATTAAATTTGATAACCTCTCAAAATTTTAAAGTCAGTTGTTGTATAACAATCAATTAAAATCAATTATCAATAATTAATAGTATTCAATCAAATCACTTTTCTTTTAATGTCAAAATTTCTATGTTACAAAATAAATAACGCATTCAATAAAAACGTTATTAAGTTTTATACGTAATAATTAGTTATTAGTTTTCGGTTACTAAATCACAATAACTTTTATTTATCTCTATTTATATAGCTCAGTTAAATCATAATATTGTTCTCAATTAAAAAAAAAAAGAAATTCATAGTAAACTGCAACAAGTCTCTCCATCAAGGACATGAAGAAAAAAAATCATCTTCACTGTTGTCACAAAAAATACAAGTCTCTCCATCAAATAAAATGTATCTTCATTATTTAAGAAATTATGAGAGTTGTTTATATTATTATTTTTATTTGATTTCATATTGTTTCTTTCTATTTTCTATGATTTTAATTTTAATTTCAATTTATAGGATTGATCTATTTTTTTTTTATAATTTGCTATTTCAATTTGATGTGGATGTACACATACAATTTTAAATTTTTGTTTAAGATTCGTATGTTTTGCAGATTTGTAAAATGAAACGAAGATAGTTGTTATGACAAGAACAATTGGTAATGAAATATGAGTTCAAACAACTAAAATCAAGAGTATCATACAAAATAAATGTCATATACATTAAAGAGAGTAAATTGGTAAATATTTCTCTCTCTTTAGGGTTGATCTATTGTTTATACTTTGCTAATTCAATCCTATGTTAACGTTCACGTACAACTTTAAATTTTTGTTAAAGATTCATGTGTTTTGTAGATTTTTAAAATGAAATGAAGATAATTGTTGTAACAAGAACAACAATCTAAAATGAAATACCCGTGTAACAACTCGAATTAAGAGTGTCACAGGCAAAGAAATCGCATAAAAATTGAAGGAAGTAAATTGGAAAATATTTTTCTCTACTTAAAATGTCTTTTTTTCTTCGGTCAACAAGTTATTATAATTGCAAGAAAAATCATGATTATCTCTTGATTTAGCAAAAAAATTTATCATTTAATTTTTCTCTTCATATTTTAAGAAAAAATTTCTATAATTAACACTGTCTAAAATAAATAAAATTATTAATTTATATTTTATTTGAATAATAATACATTAAATTTTTAAAGAATTAAAATCTTTAATTTTAATTTCACAAAAGCTTAAGTTTCAAATAAAAAACATTTTATGATTAATAACCGCGCAACGCGCGGGTCACAATCTAGTAATTTATAATTCATATAAAAATATTTGGGTTAATAGCCATTTACCCCCTGCCATATAGGTGAGATTTGATTTTCCCCCTTAAAAAAAAATTGTGATTCCCCCTGGAGAAACTCAGATTCCAAATTGCATCCCCCTCATGCTGACTTGGCCATGGAATCTTCATACTTGGTCTGCCAAGTGGCTTTTTTAATTTTTTTTAAATCCACGTCATTTTTTTTATATATTATATTTTTTTTACGTTTTTTATATATTATATCTTTCTTTTTTTACGTTTTTATAGAGTATTTATTAATGTATTTTTATAGAGTATTTATTGTAAAAATTAATCTATGGGCCTAAGCCCTCACTTGTTGCATTAGAAGCCCATTTATGGGAGTCTGTTTTTAATTCAAATTTATGTGTGTGTGTTTGCTTTATAAAGACTCACTTTGTCTTTGTAAAAATCGATGTGGGACTTGTTAATATAGATACAACTATTCTTCTTTTTCCACTTCCTCTCCCGCTGCAATTCAAACTGACACACCCATTCAACATGGACCCAGAAACGATTGGACTAAACAAGAAGTCAAATCCATCTATGACTCTCCCATTCTCTATCTTCTCTTTCACGGGGTAACTTTTTTCTTCTTTTTCTTTTAATGGCTTCCTTAATTTTGCATTTTGATTAACAATGTTAGGATAGAGGTGTTAAGGGAAAAGCTTCAGGGCAACCAAACTATGGTGGTGGGGCATTCTACACTACTGTAAGCTCTCTTATTCATCTCACTTCTATGTTTACGTTGGTCTTTTTTTGTTATTTAAACTTATAAGGCTGTGTTTAAGTGGCAAGTAAATGTATGTTTTCTGATACTTGGACGAAAAAGCAGTTTCATATTCTTGCTTTGTTCATGTGTATGCTCCAAACCATAACTGAAATTGGAAATTATTTGAAACTTGAAGTACTCAATCCTTTTGCTTCATGTGTGCCTTAATAGTGTTAAAGACTTCTAATAATCATGTATTTTTTTGTTACTTTAAACAAAAGTACAAGAGAAGGGATGTCTTTAGTGAGGGTTAATGGATGATTCGAACAGAAAAGAAGTGAGGTTGTTGCATATGTGTTAAGGTGAGAGTTTGTGGTTTATATACTACATGACAGGAGGGTGGTTCGATGGATGAAAGCAGGTGATTCATGGATTTAATGTGTTGTTGCTGTATGTATATTAACAAGTCCCACATCGATTTTTACAAAGACAAAGTGAGTCTTTATAAAGCAAACACACATACAAACATTTGAATTGAAAACAGACTCCCATAAATGGGTTTCTAATGCAACAAGTGAGGGCTTAGGCCCATAGATTAATTTTTACAATAAATACTCTATAAAAATACATTAATAAATACTCTATAAAAACGTAAAAAAAAAAAGATATAATATATAAAAAAACGTATATATATATATATATATATATATATATATATATATATATATATATATATATATATATATATATATATATATATATATATATATATATATATATATATATATATATATATATATATATATATATATATATATATATATATATATATATATATATATATATATATATATATAAATGACGTGGATTTAAAAAAAATTAAAAAAGCCACTTGGCAGGTCAAGTATGAAGATTCCATGGCCAAGTCAGCATGAGGGGGGATGCAATTTGGAATCTGGGTTTCTCAAGGGGGGAATCACAAATTTTTTTAAGGGGGGAAAATCAAATCTCGCCTATATGGCAGGGGGGGTAAATGGCTATTAACCCAAAATATTTTGATTTAAATGCATAAGATGGAACATATATTTCATCATAAAATAAAAGATGTTCATAACAACCTCAAGTCAAACCTATCTAGGACAGTGATATTTAATTCACATATAACATCAAAATAATACCTAAGTCATATATTACATTAAAAAAACTATTAAATTCATCCCCTAAATTAAAATGCTACTTAATTCAATAATTTATTTAATCTTGAATAGGTAGAGGTGTTTATGACCCTTATGCAATTTTTGTGTTTTTAATGGTTTTTTTCTTTTCCATCATTCACTTTCTTAGTCTTTTTTGTCTTGTTACCACATATTGACATTGCTATTTATTTTTCTTTATAGTTCCTCATATTATGTCACATTTCTCCACATTTTGCACATGTTACTATTGATAGTTTTCTTGGTCGTATATGAGAATTCGTGGTTTATTATTTGTCTAGTTTCTCATCTTTTCTAGATGACCAATTGTCTGTCTTATCACTGGTGGAGAAATTGTTATATGATCAACCATAGGCTACAATTTTGGTCCATTTGTTTGGAAAACAATGCTTGAGTAAGGCATCTGAAATGTTCATTTCCTACAAAGCCAAAATAGAGCATATTTAGAAACGGTCTCATACATACAAATAGTTATACATGGTTTCATACCTATACTATTCAACCACATAATATTTAGGTTATTTATTGTTGTTTAATATACATGTAATGACATGGCAGCATGGTATCGTAGTGAAGTCTCACTTCTTACACGAACATGTTTCCTTTTTCATATTGACACAATTAGTCTCAATTCCATTGTTACACCGAATATTGCAAGTTCATCATCATCATGCCATGTAAGAGTCCATCCTTCTACTTGTTTTTTTTTCAAGAATTAGTTGGATTCTAGGACATATACCTCCAGTCTATTTCTGCAACAATTCCTTCTGGCGAGTTATCATTTTCACTCCTTTCTCGCTCTTATAAGTAGGAACCTTAACTTCTTTTTCATCATCATTACTCATAAGAGAGCTATACAAATGGTCATACTCATCACATTCTTCATGATCCATCTCATTTTGAACATTGTCTTTGTTACCACTAGAAACCTCACCTAAAGTCTTAGGGGGTAAGACTTTAGTCCAGTCCATCTCCTCGGATTCTTCATTGAATTGAAACTTATTTTCCTTAAAACTATCCATTTCACTTGCAACATAATTCATATCAATTCCTTCTTATATATTGTTTATGTAAAGAACATCAAATGGATAACCCTTCTGATGTTTGTCAGATAGGATCACAAGATAGTCATAATGGATGACTTTTGTAACACACCTATTTTATTTATTAGTTATTTTATTTAATTATTTAAATTTATTAATTATTATGTGATTTAGTAATTAATTATGTGTTTTGTGAATATATGTGATATATATGTGTGTGTGTGTGTGTGTGTGTGTGTGTGTGTGTGTGTGTGTGTGTGTGTGTGTGTGTGTGTGTGTGTGTGTGTTTTGGGTTATTGGGTGTGAAATGATTAATTGGGCCTAATAGTGTGTTAGGAAGAGAAAAGTCGGGGGTAAGATTTAGTAAGCCCATTAAGACAATTAAGTTGGTAAGGATTTAACTAAAACAAAGAAAATATAAAGTTAGAGAGAGAAGTGAAGAAAAGAAGAGAAAGAATGAAAAAGGAGAATTAGATCATGTATGCTATTAAATTAGATCATGTATGTTATTGATTTATCATGAATTGTGGTGAATTTTTTGGAATATTTCTGAAAATGTCTGGATGGCTTTTGAGGCAATTCTTTGTGTGAACATAATACTTGAATTTTGAATATATGTATGTTGTGAATTGCAATTGGTCGAGATTAACATTGTTGAGCTTGGTTTGCTACATGTTTATCGTGATGTGTTGATTTGTTGAGTACTATAAATGTGTTTCATGCGTGATTGAAAACATGTTATTTGTATGTTTGTGCGAATGTTATGTTTGTGTTGAAACTCTGGAGGCATTATTTGTTTAGATCGAGATTTGATGTGTTCAGTAATCACAAGAGCTTGAGGTATTTTTTCGATCAAAAAGAGTTGAATATGAGGCGGAGAAGATGGTTTGAATTCTTGAAGGATTGTGATTTTTGATTAAATTACCATCAGGGTAAATCGAATGTTGTGGCTGATACATTGAGTAGGAAGTCTTTGCATATGTCGATGTTGATGGTGTGAGAGTTGGAGTTGCTTGAGCAATTTAGAGATATGAGTTTGGTTTGTAAAGAGACTTCTTCTGGAGTTAAGATTGATATGTAGAAGCTTACTAGTGGCATTCTTGATGAGATTCGAGAAGGTCAAAAATTTGATTTGAGTTTGGTTGATTAATCAAGGTCGAGGTGGTGATTTTTGGATTGATGAGAATGGTATCATGAGATGTTTTGATAGAGTTTGTGTTTCGGATATGTCAAATTTGAAGAAGAGGATTCTTGAGGAAGGACATCATAGTGGATTGAGTATTCATCCTTGAGCTACTAAGTTGTACCAAGATTTGAGGAAATTGTTTTGGTGGCAAGGTATGAAGAAAGAGATAATGGATTTTGTGTTATCTTGTTTGATCTATCAAAAGTCAAAGATTGAACATCAAAAACCGTCTGGTTTGATGCAACCGTTATCCATTCCTGAATGGAAATGGGATAGCATTTCTCTAGATTTTGTGTCTGGATTACCTAGGACACCGAGTAACTATGATGCTATTTGGGTTATTGTGGATAGATTGACAAAATATACTTACTTTATTCCGATGAGGATGGATTATCCTATGGAGAAGCTTGCAAAGTTGTACACTGAGTGGATTGTCAGTTTGCGATGTTTCCATCTAGCATTGTATCCGATAGAGATCCGAGGTTTACTTATAGATTTAGGGATGGTTTTCAAAATGCTTTGGGCACTAAGTTGCGTTTGAGTTTGGCTTATCATCCGCAAATAGATGGTCAAACTAAGAGGAATATTCAGTCACTTGAAGATCTTTTGAGGGCTTGTGTATAGAATAAAGAGGTGTTTGGGATAATTACTTGTCTTTGATTGGGTTTACTTATAACAATAGTTTCCATTTGAGTATTGTAATGACTCTGTTTGAGGCTTTGTATGGTAGAAGGTGTAAGACGCCTTTGTGTCCGTACGAGTTGGGAGAAAGTGTTGTGGTTAGACCTGAGATAGTTCAACAGACTACGAATAAGATTAAGGAGATTCAGGAGAAGATGAAGGCTTCTCAAAGTCGTCAGAAGAGTTATCATGATAAGAGGAAGAAAGTACTTGAGTTTGAGGTGGGATATCATATGTTTTCTTAGAGTTACTCCGATAATGGGTGTTGTTCGAGCATTGAAGTCACGTAAGTTGACGCTGCGTTTTATTGGTCCCTATGAGATTTTGAAGAGAATAGGTGAAGTGGCTTATCAGATTGCTTTACCACCGTCGGTTACTGATCTCCATGATGTGTTTCATGTGTCTTAGTTGAGGAGAAACATTGCAGATCCTTCTCATGTTGTCCAATTAGATGATGTGCAGGTAATGGATAAATTTACTGTGGAGACATTACCTATGAGGATAGAGGATCGTGAGTTGAAACAACTTCGTGGTAAAGAGATTGCCTTAGTTAAAGTAGCTTGGGGAGGTCCGGCAAGTGGGAATGTGACTTGGGAACTCGAGAAACACTTGTTTGAGTTAATTATTTAGGACAAAAATCTTTTAAGTTGGGGAGAGTTATGACAACCTGATTTTATTTATTAGTTATTTAATTTCATTAATTATTATGTGATTTAGTAATTAATTATTTTTGTGTTAGGGAGAGAAAAGGTTGGGGTAAGGTTTAGTAAGCCCATTAAGAGAATTAAGTTGGTAAAGGTTTGACTAAAACAAAGAAAATATAAAGTTGGAGACAGAAGTGAAGAAAAGAAGAGAAAGAAGGAAAAGGGAGAAGAGAAGAGGCAACCCTAGGTTAAAGCTTCATCTAAGGTAATGGTGGGTTTTCATCTTATGATGGGGTATATGATGTATGAGTAATGGTTAGTAACATGCGTAGGATTTGGAAATTGAAATTCTAGGTTTTGACATGTTAGATTTTGATTGGAATCCATGAAATTGATGATTGAAACGTGTTTGATGTTAGTAATTGATGTTATATGATGAGTACATGTTAGAATGCTTTTACTTCATAAATTATGGTTGTTTGGGAGAGTTTCTATGGCGAAAATCGCGAGAGAACGGAACTGTCCCGTAGCAGATTATTCTGGTTTTTCATGAGCGGGCTTAGTGCGGTCAGGGGCGCTTAGTGCGGTCTGCAATACAAAATTTTATATTTTTATAAACTGAACTATATCGTGTATGTTATTGATTTATCATGAATTGTGATGAATTTTTTTAGAATTTTTTGAAAATGTTTAGATGGCTTTTGAGGCAATTTTTTGTATGAACATAATACTTAAATTTTGGGTATATGTATGTTGTGAATTGCAATTGGTCGAGATTAACATTGTCGATCTTGGTTTACTACATGTTAATCGTGATGTGTTGATTTGATGAGTACTATAAATGTGTTTCATGTGTGATTGAAAATATGTTATATGTATGTTTGTGCAAATGTGAGGTGATTCATATATGAAGAATGGTGTGATATATGTTTGTATAATTAAGATTTGAAGATGGTCTTAATTGCATATAATTGTTGATATTTGCATATGCATTCATTCGGTGGGAAAGAGGCGATGTTCATTATATTCGTGGAAACTAGTTAGTTGTTCCAAACCTAGAGGATTAATATGAAGCTTAGAGGACGAGCTTATTTGGTGGCTATCTGTCTAAGGGATGGACACGGTGATACTGCTAAGGATAACAATTGGCACCACATGCATGTTGCATTAAGTCGCATTGGAGTCACATGTGCCAATGTGAAATGTGTTTTGGTGTGCTTATGTGATATTTGGTTTGAATAGTACTTTGGTGATTATTTGTGATTTGATTACTTTGTTAACTTGAATCGTTGAGTTGTGTTGTATATGTAAACATGCAAATTATCTGAAAAAGTGCTGAATACTTGAATGTATGAAGTGTGATGAATTCTATGGATGTATGTTGTTATGCATTGCTTATTATTATATATTTCTATAATGATATGAATTCTCACCCTTTTGTTGAAATGATATTTTGTACGACATCGCTCAGGTACCGAGGAGTAGAGGTGCTCGCTTGCAAGGATAGTCGTGGAGCTATTTCTTGTGTATCGTATTTATTGGTAGCGAGTCATGCTCTGGTTATTTAACACTAGGGAACGTTTGATTCATGATGTTTTTAGAGATGTTTTATATACTCTCTATATATTCTGGTGTATTTGAGATAATGTGATATTTGGCCTTGGTGTCTAATGGTTTTATGCACGACTTTATATTATGAGACTATATGATTGTTATCGTTTTGAAATGTTAAATTATTCTGATGTGATGTGCATATGGAACATGAATTTAAATGTGTGTTATGAATATAACCAGGTGCATCTGTATTTTGTTTTGTTATAGTTTTCAATACATGTGACGCCCTCTTTGATATGCATTCCATTTACTCTGATTATGCAATATATTTACCGTGGGGTTTAGAGGGTGTTACAACTTTTTTATATTTTATTTGAGTTGTCATTTTCCTCCATGTTTGACCTTCTTATATAACTCATACCCTTGATGAAAGGGGTGTAGACAATTTGAATACTCATTAATGGCCATCAATACGGATGTTTGTAGGTCATGTGGTTTGGGAACATATTGAAATATGTCGACATCATACTTTGAATGCTCATAAAGGTGTATCCAGGTGTAATGACTTATCTCCCCAGGTCAATCTAGTGGCGCCTTACTAATTAGGGTAGCGAGCGAGATACCCTTGAATTAAGCCCTATTTTGGGATGATCTATCCCGGATGTACACAGTCTCCCAAGCGTGAGGCCTAAAGGGACAAATAACTTAAGAGTGGTGTCTTATATATTGCCATATCTTGGGACAAATTGTCTGGGATGTACACAGTCTCCCTAGCATGAGGACCAAGTGGAGGAAACACTTAAGGGTGACGCCTTTTATATCTCCATATTGCGGGATGATTTATTCGAGATGTACACACATGTTTTCAATATTATGCCTATTAACTTCTTCAACATTATAATTATTAACATCAACGTTAGGAAAGTTAACTTCATCATCATTGGGCCTGTTAATATCAACATTAGGACTATTCACTTCCTTAACCTTTGCATTATTAACATCAACAACTACAACACTAGAACTTCTAAATTTAGTGCATTGTACATCATCATTATCATCAAGGTTATGACCTTAGGATTATCTATATTATGATCCACATATACATCTATTAGCTTATACCGAACAACACCTTTGGCAAATTGCAGAACATCAGTATCATTATTCAAGGGTCTAAGACCACAAGAAAAATTAAACTTATGGTTCCAAAACCACATACACTTTATGTTCTTATAACCTTCACTTTTAATCAAACTCTCCAAACTTATATATGACATATAATCAACATCCCACTTTCAATTCACCTTTGATATAACTCCATCAACATATTGTTAGAACATGAAATGTTCTGATCAATATTTCTAGTTTTGATGATAACATTATATATGAATTTTGTATAAGACAATGTGGTACTCTAATTATTCACGTTTTCCATTTCAGGAAAAGTCTAAAAGAGTATGCACCAAATCAACATTCAGAAGCTCTGACCCATAAGATCTGGATGGCTTCATCAGAACATAGTCTGGAAGACATCAGAAGATAGTCTTGAGGAAATCATAACATGATCTTGAAGGCATCAGAAGATGGCAATCAGAAGCAAGGCTCTAAAGATCTGATGCTATGACGCTACAAAGAGCTTCCAAAGTCTGATGACTGAAGTTACATCTGCACCAACGCTGAAGACTCTGATATTCAAACGTCATTTTAATAGTCTGAGTCCAGAAGCAAGTACAAGATGAAAAAGCTACAACGTCAAATCTGTTTGACTGACAAAAGGAACGTTATAAGCTACAGAAGGCAAGGTCAGAAGTAGCAGTTAATGCAAGGCTCGAGGTAGTTGACAAAAGAGTGAAACATTAAATGCAGAGTTGTACTGTAGACGCAAAGCATTTAATGCAGTACTATTCAACGGTCATATTCTCATGCCTATAAAAGGAAGAAGTCAGCAAAGAGAAATGTTAGAAAGCCCACGTTCATTCTTTACACATTCTCATCATCTGACTCTGAACTTTATCACGTACAAAGAAGAAATCTTCATCTTCAACCTCACAAATCTTGTAATATCTTAGTGAGTGTTAGAACTTAATCTTGAGAGAAAAATCACTTGGTGATTATAGCTTATTTAGAAGCACATTAAACTCTTGTAATATTGTTTTCTAAATTCTTGTAAAAGGAATTCCTAGAGTGATCAAGTTGTGATCTGTATACTCCAGAAGACTTAGAAGTTGTCTAAGTGGAATACCATTATAATCAAGGTTGATTAGTGGATTAAATCCTCAGTTGAGGTAAATCACTCTGTAAGGGGTGGACTGAGGTAGTTTGATTAACAACGAACCAGGATAAAAATAACTGTGTGATTATTTTTTATATGCCATTTTTAGAAACAACCCTTATTCAATCCCCCCTTTCTAAGTGTTTTTCACTCCTTCACATACCATTTAACATGATCATCGATTAATTTCCCCCTATGGTGTAACTTTAACCTAACATTATAACTCTTATGTGGCCTGCGAAAAAATCAAACAGTAAATTGTATAAATTAACAATAATGGGACCACAAGACAATAACCAAATGAGAAAAAATCGGGACCACAAGAAAATATAAAAAGAAAAACAACTATGTTGGACCACTATATACGAATGAAGTAAGGGAACAAGTGGGGCCTAATGTAATAAACTAAATGTAAATAGGAAAAAAAGCATACCTTACACAATATTTGACTTCTTTAGTGATATTCCATTAAGATCGTGTTTTGCCCAGCTTCAAAAGATAGAACATTGTCAAATTTTGAAACCCAGAAAACAAATGTTGTAGGTTGAATGATTAAGGGAAGTGATTCGAAATTTTATGTCATGCGGTTGAATGATTGAGGGAGGTGATCGAGATTAGATTGAAGGAGGAGAGGGATTAAGGTTCATGCAAAAGAAAGCAAGAGAGAGTTTAACAGTTTATCTGATTCTAAATATTTAACCTAAAATAAATAAATTTGTATTTAATAAGTATTCAGAGTTTTAAAAAAAATAATCCAATTTATCTAAAATAAAAAAACACAAATGCTTAGGTTTCACCACAATGGCTTTACCATGTTTAATGTATTAACGGCTGGAAGACTCGTGCGTCCGCACGAGTAAGTCCATTATGAGAAATAAAATTTATGATTTTGATGGCAAATGTTAAAAAAACAATTAGTTTAGTCAT
Organism: Vicia villosa; assembly: GCF_029867415.1. Lineage (NCBI taxonomy): Eukaryota > Viridiplantae > Streptophyta > Magnoliopsida > Fabales > Fabaceae > Vicia > Vicia villosa. The sequence continues at coordinate 467,853 of NW_026705664.1, read as the reverse complement.
AGTGTAACTTAAATGACTAATATTAACGGGTAATGGTAAAGATTCTCCATTAAATAGTAAAGTAATATCAGTGCATTGGCATTGAAATTATTCGAAGAAAAGAGTCATGGTACAATAGTTGTACATAATAAAACATTATGAAGAAAATATTGAAATTTAAAATAAATAGTAATCAACAAAATAGTAATGAAAACCTAGACAACATTATGAAAAACTTATTTGAAGACAACATTAGTTGTTTGAGATAATGGAGCTTTGTCTTTGTCATGAATTAAGATCTTCAAAGCATCATTGCTCTTGACTCTTGATATTGCCACACAAAGTTAACCATGACTGAAGACATCTTTCGGCAAATATAAACCAACAAAGTCTAATGATTTTCCTTGATATTTGTTTATTGTCATTGCAAATGAAAACGATGATGAGGAATTGTCTTCTAATAAGTTTGAATGGCCAAGGAGATTGAGAAGGAGATAAAGACATTTTAGGAATGTAAATAGTATTTTCAATATGAGTACCTGATATAATGTTGACTTCAATCACATAGTCTAGTCACTGTCAATCTTGTACCAATATCAAGTCCTTCGCATTGATTCAAATTCCTTATCAACATTATACATGTGCCAATTTTTAGCTTCATGGAATGATTTGGCAATCTAGAAGTTTTCAAACAGCTTAAGAATTCTGGTGTTTAATGGTCAAAATTGTAACACTCTTCTAAACCTTCACAGAATACAATTTAATTTCATAATAAAACATTTAAAAGGATGCTACAACTCCTTAATAAAAATTTAAAACTACTTGTCATGCTTTTCCGAGGAACATAAATCAACGTTATTCAACAAAACATGTTTAACACAGCGGAATAGAATTTCATAATTGGATAATATAAAACATCAATTATCAGCACCAAAAATCACTGTCTCAATTCAACTACAATTATCCAAATAAATAAAACAAGAGTTTATTAAAATAACTCTAAAACAAAACATTCCCCAGTGTTATAAGACCATAGCATGAAACTGACACGACTAAAACTATAACAAAATAGCTTTACGAGCTATCCTCACCAAGCACAACGCCGCTACTCCTTAATCTTAAAATGATCAACAGTAAGGGTGAGACATATTCACAATTAACATACATTATGAGTTCATAAACAACAAAACATCATAAATAAATTGCTTACCCTATTGCAACATATTCTAGATTTTAGAAAATTCAACAACCATTCACAAATTACAAAATAACACAAGTCACATCACCACATCATAATACTAGAATTCATCCACTCATGTTATAAAAATCATACATAATAATGCAATGAGACACTATGCATGTGGTACCAAATCATGGGATTAAGCCATCTCACCAATCCAAATACCACCGGGATACAACCACCGCCAACTCACTAATTCCACACAATGAGAATTAGCTATCACTGATCCAAACACCACTGGGATACAGCCACAATATGATTATGAATGCATGCACCACAACTAGCATACTAATCATCAAACGATGAAGAATATCATCACCGCATAACTCACCGAAAATAACACTGAACATGACGTATTCATGCTTCAACACCACTAAAACATTTACATCATACACAATTCACCCGAATACAACATCAATATAGCAATCGAGTTGCCACAACATCACCATATTGTCACATTTATCAATTTATGCACACAATGTAAAAACTCAACATAATAAACTAAATTGGGATTTTCAAAATAAAATCGAGCCACTACCCGTTACACCATTTTATTATATAGAATATTTAATTACCTTATCAACGCTCAAAACGGTGACTAAAACGGACTTAGGGTTTGAAAGATATGAATTTTTTAAAATATTTTTCAAAAAGCATCAGGTGTAACCGGTTACCGTCCAAGCCGTACCCGGTTACACAACGACGTCAAAATTTTATTTTTCAAAAAGGCATTAGTGTAATCGGTTACCGTACAGAGCGTAACCGATTACACATTAACGTAAATCAATTTTCTATTCTCCGAAACTAACATGTAATCGGTTACAACACAGAGCGTAACCGGTTACAAGACCCAAAAAATCCTCATTTTAACTATTTTTCGCTGCTGTAATCAGTTATAGCTCCACTGGTAACCGGTTACAGCATACCCAGTAGCATAAAATTCCATTTTTAACAACATCTCCTCTTCTCTAATTCACACCAAATCGTAAAACAATTGCAACTTCAAAACAGCACCAATTCACATATTCTAACACATTTCTATCATACTTTGGGGTTATCTAATATCAAGTATATGCTATAGTCATTTAATTTCACCAAAATCACTCAATCTACCCTATAAATTCCAAAACCCCGAAACCTATAATACATTCAATTGAGTCAAACAACATACCTAATCAATAATATAGGCTAAAAGGAATTAGTCACCCCTTACCTTAGCCAGAATCCTAAGAGCTTCCTCTTCCTCTGATTTCACGTAGGTTCAGTTCCTCTCCTTTCTTCCTCTTTTGCTTTATATTTTCTTTTCTTTTCCAATTTCCTTTACTTTATGAAAAATAAAAATAACTTAGTAAAAGGCCTACTAGCTAACACCTCCCCTTTACTAACTCTCACACTGGCCCAATTATTTTATAATTCATAATTTTCCAATAAATCACCAAAATTCCAATTAAATTAAATAATGGAAATTATGGGGTGTTACAAAAACCACTGTTGTCATTAGCTTCTGATCGATCTATGGAGTCACTACTCAAATACTCTTTTTCATCACCTAAATGATAGAAATGATATTGTTAGCATAAATGTAGACAAATAAATTGGAGTATATAAGATGTTATAAAGGTAGGAAAATAGTAATTAACCTGGTAGAATATTTGTGATGTAATCATTGTTTTCATGCACAATCTCAATGGTTGATGCTAAAATAACCCTACTTTGAAGGAAAGATGTATTTGTGTAATTCTGAAGGAGATTACAATAATTTTTTCCATCGGATCCATAAAATCAGTTAGAAGTAACTCAGGTGGAATAGTAATATCGACATATCCATCATTTGGTTCACATATCTTTCCATCTCCAACTTTTAAAATCCATTCGAAAAATCTCTTAATATCTTCTACGTTGGTAGCAATTAATCCAATTGCCAAATAGATATTTTTTTGTCAACTTTAGAACTTTGCAATGATCCCCAAGATATGATGAATTTGTTGTACAATGGACAATATCAGACCTGGTTCCAATAGGTATCACGGGTAGAATTTGTCTAAAATCACTACCAAAAACCACAACCTTTCCTCCAAAAATTTACTTAGAAGCAACTTTGTTATCACCCATTATATCTTTTAGAGACTCGTCAAGAGCTTCGAAACAAAATTTGTTTTCTATAGGAGCCTCATCCCAAATGATCAACTTTGCCATTTGCAGCAACCCAGCTAAGTCTATTTTTTCTCAATGTTGCAAATTTATGATTCTAGGCATGGCACGGGAATTTTAAATCTAGAATGTGATGATCTCCCACCAGGTTAAAGTAGACTTCCAATTCTACTTGATGCCACATTCAAAATAATATCTCGATTAGAATGCATAGTTGTAGATAATGTGTTCCACATAAATGTGTTTCCAGTTCCACCACGACCATATGAAAAACACACATGCTTTTTGTTCATTGGCGACTTGCATGATTTCTTTAAATATATTCAATTGTTCATCTATGTAAAATTGAAAATAATACATATATTAATAATAAGAGAAATACTAAATAAATTTTATACCACATACTGCCAAGAATTTAGTGTTTAATCCCACATTGCATAGTAAAATTGCATTTATACAAAAGGATGCATACCAAAGCATATGGACAGTAATAAATAGAAAATTATTTGGACACTAGCATCGGGTTGCACAATCCTGACTGAAAGTTTATCAAAAATAACTTATAAAGGAGGTACAATAATAGTAATATAGCATGATGCAAAGTAGCAGGTGAAAGTTTCTCGTATTGGATTGTATAGTATTTTTTACACATAGTATATCACTGTTAATTTATAGGCAATAACAAAGAAAATGCTTTGGACACTAAGAGTGAAAGATAACACAGTAGCCATGTATTTAAGCACATTAGTCATGGACTTATTTTAAGCACAGTATTCATGTATTATAAAGCATGTTAATTTAAGAACAGTAGCCATGTAATTTAAGCATATTAATCATATATTTTTAACACAATAGCCATGTATTTTGAAAACAAATAGCTTCATTCTATTTTGATCCAAGAGATTCTTAACACGTCTCAATTGCAACTGTTTTGGAGGCATTAAAAGTAATAATAGGAATTAATTTTATTGACTGCACCAATGTAACCAACAATGATTCTATGTGTCAATTGCATTTGTTTTATAAACATAGTCGAATGAATCACATTCATCAAATAACAGGATGAGATGCATGAATTTAGAGTAAAATACATGTCACAATAGAAAGTGAAAGAAATTTCGTAGACTTAATACCTATTAGAGATTGAAATAAATCCTGGTATAATTCTTTCTAAGCTGAAATATCATATTGTCTTTCATCATAAATCAGTCTATTTCCAATAAAGGTTAGTACAAAGTTATTCGGATACGACATTGACTTAAACTCTTTCAAGCTCCTTTTGTTTTTTTGAAGATGTTTCTCAATTTCCATCAAAGTGAGTTTTTGGATGTCTTCATCAGACAGTGATAATTCTACAATAAAAGTTTAAAGTTACGTGAATATATTGCACATTTGAACTTCATGTGAAAGTGCATTGCAAATACAAAAAGTAGACATAACAACACATCAATCTGAAAGAATAGTAGGGCATTTTTTAGCTAGCAGTACAAGCATTTCTCAATTTGTTGATATATAGCTTGTACAACCAAAATCATTAAATGTATGATACCTTACCTTGTTTATTAAAGTACTCTTTGGTTGCTGAGGAAAATGATAAGACACGCCACAGGTTTCAAGGAAATGGTACTTTATTAAGGTATAGTAAGCTAAAGAGTTAATGTTCAAACAAAAAATGCAAAAAAGCCTAAACTCATACCTGCATACAAAGCAATTTGATATTGTCACATCCAGTAGGGACTAAGAAAATGCAGAAAATAGAAATGTGGACTTCGCAGTATGTACAACAGGCAATAGCAAGCAATAATAGTATGTACAGGGCCGGTAAAAGATTTGTGCAAGTTGTGCCTTTGCACAGGACCTCCCAATTAATGGGCCCATAATTTACTAATATTTACTATTTTCAATAAAAAAACTAAGAAATTGAGTAATTGGATAAATAAATGCACATTACTATATATAATGTATAAGCTTAAATAACATTAATTATCTCATTCAACAATAAATAATACAACAAGTTAATTATACTTAAACAAGTAATTTCGATCATATAAATTAATAAATATTATAATATTTTCTCAAAAAATATTTTTAATTATACCATATTTTTATGATATGATATAAGTTAAAAAATATAATCAATTAAGTATAAAAAAATCAAATTTATTTAGAAAATTTTATTTTTTAAAATTTAAAAAGATGGGATAATAGTTATATTTTTTTATTATTTACTATTTAAATAAGTAATAAATTTTAAATATTGTTTTATGATTTTAAGTACGGACATAATTTTATTAGAACATGGTCTCTGAATTATTTAAGATGACCCTAAGTATGTATAGCAGACAATAGCAAGCTAGTACGATGAAGTAATGTAGGATCAGCATAAATTTATACTTAAATGTATTAGATAACAAAACTTGTGCAATATAAATAAAGGTGATGCAATGTAAAGTATATAACTAAACTTGTAGTATTAGAAATGTGTGTAAACTAGTATAACAAAACATTGACATTCATATTTTGAAACAGGTGAAAGATTTGAACTTGTATGTCAATTTTTAATATGAATGGAAAGTATATGACATAATATCTAAATAAACCTAACTTGTTAACATATTCAATGTATGTTCAATGTATTATACTAGTTTACAAACATTTCTAATACTACAAGTTTAGTTATATACTTTACATTGCATCACCTTTATTTATATTGCACAAGTTTTGTTATCTAATACATTTAAGTATAAATTTATGCTGATCCTACATTACTTTATCGTACTAGCTTGCTACTGCCGGCTATACATACTCAGGGTCATCTTAAATAATTCGGAGACCATGTTCTAATAAAATTATGTCCGTACTTAAAATCATAAAACAATATTTAAAATTTATTACTTATTTAAATAGTAAATAATACAAAAATATAACTATTATCCCATCTTTTTAAATTTTAAAAAATAAAATTTTCTAAATAAATTTGATTTTTTTTATATTTAATTAATTATATTTTTTAACTTATCTATAACTATATATAAAGAGGATAGAGCATTTTGGGCTGACTCTTTTTTATATTCCAAATTTACCCTTAAATAATTAATATTTAAGTTAAAAAAATAAATAATTAATTGTGATTGTAGCATAACACTGTCGTGTAAAATATAACTTCCAATCCACCTAATAATACAGTTTTTATTTACAATACGGTTACTAAAAGGACTTATGTACTATGCAAGAAAGAGAAGCAACATGGTTATCAGAAACAAAAGAACATGATTAGAAACAGAAGAAGATAATAAAATGGCTGATAAACATGGTAATGGAGGCTGCAATATTCCTCCGGTAAGCATCATAGTAGTTTATTTCATATTTAGTTTTCTTTATATTATGTTATTTCATATTGTTTTTCTTTAGTAACAATTTATAGAAATAGGAAGACAATTAGTCCTTTTTACTTTCTTCCATTTTGTTCTGTCGATAAATAAAATGGTTATTTACTGTGTTTTTTAAGATTTTGTATCATTTATCATTTCATATTATGTTCTTCCATATTATGTTTTTTTTATCATTTATGTTTTTTTCTTTATTTCTTTATGTTCAAATTAAATTTCCATTTCATTCATTTTACAACAACTGTTGTAGGAGGTGTACGGGGAAATCAATTTCAATATTCTTTCCATTTTTATTTCATTTATTGAAGTAAAGTATGCTATTATTACATTCACATAAATAATAGAAAAGTATTGGTAAATTATGTATACGATTGTTTTTGCATTTTCATACTTTTAAAATTTGTTATGCATTTTTTAGGATCAAGCGCTTACCACTGCGCTAAAAGCAATTGCTGTTAGTGAGGGCGCAACTTTATTTCTTTACAGATATACTTTTATTTTGTTGAATCTCTATCATAGTTCATTTCACATGACAAAAAAATCATGGTTTCCCTTAGTTTTTATACAACTGTTGTAATTCATAAGTAACTTCTTTCACATATTTATTTTTCATTTGATATTAATTTTCTCTATTTTTTTTTTCAAAATAAAATACCACTATAATACGTTAAGGCTATTATTCGACTGTTAATAAGTAGAGAATACATAATACAGTAAAAATCGTCATGCGCAAAAGCAAATGGGTGATTTTAAAGATTTTAAATTGTTTATGTAATTTAAATTTTTTTATCATCTCTTTCAATGTTTCTGTTTATGTTTTCAAATATACATGTTTAATTGATCTTATTTTCTTTCAAAAAGTATTGTATTTTCTATTCTATCATCACAAAAAATTTCTTCATTAATTAAAAATAAATTTTAAAAATATTCGTTTTCTTTATATGTCTAAATAACACAACAACTTCATTTATGTTGGGAGAAAGAAAGAGAAAATATTTCATAATTGAAAACTCTTGCAATATTACCTTTAAAAACGGTAATTTATTATAAAATTGCAAAGTATTAAAAAATTAAAGTTATAAGAGAATGAAATTTTATCAATGAGAAAAGAAAGAAGAGAGTTGTAAAATAAAATGTTTCCAAAAATTTATACATGATAAAAAGATATTTTTTGTAAATTTTTTATGGTTTTTTAAATTATTTTGTGTGAGAGAGTGTGTGAGAGAGAAGCGGGGAGGGTGAGGGAGGGAGAAGGTGAGAGGGAGAGAGAAAGAGGGGATGGTGTGATGGAGAAGGAGAGAGGTAGGAAAAAAGAGAAACAGTTAGAGAGAGAGAGAAAAAGAGAGAGATATCATCATACAATCACGAAATAACTACATGTTTTGTTTGAAAGAACAAATTATTTTTTGGCATGACGTATATCGAAAACTTTTATAAAAAACATATTCGTGTTAACCTTATATAAAAAGTGGTGTGACATATAAAAAGTCTAATTATGTTTAAATAATATTATTTGAATGGAACATATAACACAAACTTCTTTAAGGGTGTGTTTGGTTGTGAGAAGAAAGTGTGAAGAGAGAAAGATGTGAGAAAGAGTGTAAAGAGAGAGAAGTAAGTGAGAAATAGAGTTGATTTGATATGTTGATTGGTATAAGTGAAAGATAGAAGAAATAGAGAAGAGAGAAGTATGAATTATTTTTAAAATTACTTAAATACCCTAAATTAAAATTATTAATTAAAATTATTTAACTTTTAATTTATATCACTTAATTATTATAATTAAATATTTTTATAGAAGAAAAAACTCACAACAATCTTTTAAATAACTTTATAAAATTTTAGTTGAATTATAATTTATCTCTCCATCCTATTGTAGTATAATGTTTAACGTTATTAGATACATTTATAATAATAAAACAGCTTGAGTTTTACAAGGCCAAATTAGTAAATTAACAAATTATAGCATTGGAGAGAAATAATATTTGAGTGGGTCCCACTCCTTTCTCTCTCTTCTCTATTTCACCTCCATCCAAACAAGAGAAGTTGCATAGATTTGTCAAACTTCTCTCTTCACAAATTCTCTCTTCTCAACTTCTATTAAAACAAGCATACCCTAAAAAAAGACAATCTTTCTCAATAAAACTCTATTAGTCTAATATCATAAAATAATAAAATTATTATATATAGGTAAACTCACTGAAACTATTTTAACTAATATATTTATTTATATTCTTGATTTTAATTCTACTAATGGTGTCTAACTAATATTATTTTAGCAAAGGAATCTTACAATAAAAACCTCATTAAAAGATGGTGAACATTCTCGTACCCTTGAGTTTAATTGGGTACCGGTACCTTCAACCAATCAAATGATATAATTTCATGCCACATCACTTATTTATTTTAATTTAATTTAAAATTAATTAAAATTTTATAATAATTTACACTAAAGGTACCGGTACCCAATTTGAATTCATGGGTATCAAAGAATTTGCCTTAAAAGATATACACATTGTTTATTTTTCTCTGCTGTGCGCATTAAAAAAAAAAGCAGACAGACGGGCATGAGAGTGCCCGTCTGAACGCTAGTATCATATCATAAAAATATGGTATAATTAAAAATATTTTTTGAGAAAATATTATAATATTTATTAATTTATATGATTGAAATTACTTGTTTAAGTATAATTAACTTGTTGTATTATTTATTGTTGAATGAGATAATTAATGTTATTTAAGCTTATACATTATATATAGTAATGTGCATTTATTTATCCAATTACTCAATTTCTTAGTTTTTTTTATTGAAAATAGTAAATATTAGTAAATTATGGGCCCATTAATTAGGAGGTCCTGTGCAAAGGCACAACTTGCACAAATCTTTTACCGGCCCTGTACATACTATTATTGGTCTTTTGGTCTTTTGTTATTATCACTGAGGTGATGGTGAGAAGTGAGAGGGGGTTCTCATATCTAGGAGTGTCCTAGGTAGAAATGGCATAAGGTACTGATTAGGTAATAATTTGTAAACTAGGGTTGTTTAGCTTTGAACTAATACTATCATAGTGGATTTCCTTCCTAGCTTGGATGTCCCCAGAGTAGTTTATGTTGTACTTATCTAGGTTAATAATTGGCTGTGTCTTTTACCTTCTACTATTTACCTCTGCATAATTCATTGTTTTGGTAAAAGTATTCTCTTAGCAGATGATGTTTTGACATTGTGTTTTGGTATTGGGAAATTAGTCCTGACATCTATTTTAAAGTGACGGAATTTCAATTGGCATTAGAGAAGACACCCTATTCTGTCTTGGGTGAGCTCCATTGAATATATTTTCTGGTACTATGGAAGGAGGATTTTTTAACAGACCACCTATTTTGAATGACACCAACTATGACTATTGGAAGGTGCGTATGATGGATTTTCTAAAATATATGGATAGAAAAACTTGGAAAGCAGTTATCGAAGGTTAAGAACACCCTGTGGTGAAGGGTACAACTAAATTGAAGTCAGAAGAAAACTGGTCTAAGGTAAAAGTTGAACATGTTCTTGGAAACTCCAAAGCTTTGAACGCCTTGTTCAATGAGGTTGACAAAAATATATTCAGGTTAATAAGTACATGTACTGTGGCCAAAGATGCATGGGAAGTTCTCAGAACCACTCATGAAGGCACATCAAAAGTAAAAAATATCAAGACTTTAACTTCTCTCCACCAAATTTGAGAATCTCAAGATGAAGGATGATGAGTGTATTCATGACTTTTACATGAATATTCTTGATATTGCCAATTTATCTAGTGCCTTGGAAGAGAAGATGTCAAAGGAAAAACTTGTTAAAAAAATCCTCAGGTCCTTGTGTAACACCTCAAATCTACCCCACGATTAATAAGAGAAATCAGAGTACAATACATTGAAACAAGCAACTAATTTGAGGCGTCACATATTCGACTTAAACAAAATCACAAATCATGCTCATAAAACATGGATACATGGCATGTATAATGGAGGAATCATACATCATTAAACTCTCAAACCAAATGGTTCATATTATCGCAGCGGAAAATCAATTAACATCTTAATCCAAATCATAATATCTTTGCCAACATGGCAACAAAATCCAACACGTCTCAACATAAAGAAAACGACAACAATATCCAACAAGGTATTACGACATAAACAAAGCAAATAAACGTTCTTCCCCCGAGTGTCACGTATCTGAGCATAGACACACCGACTCGAGCTTACAGGTAAACGACTACTCCACGTCGTTACCTGCACGTTACCAACAAAGGGTAACATTCAAACAGAAGGGGTGAGATATCATTCATTATAAAGAAACATATGATAATATTCAAAGCATTTAAAGATCATACATTGGTCACCACTTCTCATCACAACACTTAATACAACAATTCGCATCATATAAATCAATTCATGAAACGGAAACAATGTCAATGATCAATCATGACAATATATAAGTAGTTCATAAGTAAGATTTCAAACACATCGCGACAACATCTCATCATCAAATCATCACATCACAACAACAAAATCAATTAAGACTCCAATGCAATTCACATGTGACTCGACTTATGCAAATGCATGCGGTACCGTTGGAGTAAAACTCCCATCTCAAACAATTGCCATTGGTCCGTCTCAAACATTTGCCACAAGGGTCGTCTCAAATAATTTCCACGAGGGCCGTCTCAAACAATTGCCACGAGGGTCGTCTCAAACAATGCAATGGATGCGACACAATGATGCACACCTGTATTCACACTTGAACGACTTAATCAACTTAAACGACATAATCAACTTGAACAACTTAATCGACTTCGACGACATAATCAATATTGGAATTCAACAACAACAACATCAACGTTATCATTCACGGAAATTCAAAACATCATCAATTAGCAACATACAAGTCGAAGAAAGGTTTCAAAATGATATCAAATGGTTTTCAAATCATATACATTAGATAGACAATGACTAGGGCTTCACGGAGGTTCAAACGACACTTAAAAAGGAGTTACGGATCAAAGATATGAACATTTGAAATTTCTCAAAACAGGCCTTTCGCCTGGCGGAAGCAATCACTCGCCCGGCGCTCTGAGGCAGAAACTTGGTCACAAAAACCCTCGCTCGCCCGGAGGAACCATGTAGGCGCTGGCTCGCCCGACGAAGCAACTTGCTCGCCTGACGGAAGCCACAAAAAGCACTCGCCCGACGAAGCAAAACGCTCGCCCGACGCTCTACACCAGAACCAAAAAAACTATGCGTTTTCAACACTTCTAACACCAACCCAAATTCGATTTTAACCATTCAAACTCATTTCGAACATCACTTTATCACATGTTATGGGTTTCTATTCATGTTTCTAGGCATGGGTTCTCATCCAAAAATCTATAACATGGTTAATGGCACAATTTCAAGGATTCTATCATAAACCCTAACAATTTCAAATCACACATTTATGGAGAAACAACATATGATCAAACCCACCCTAAACATCATCATACATCCCTTTAGAATGAAATAATCCCACCTTTACCTTAGGTTTGGATTGAAGCCAACTCTAAAAACTTCAATCTCCCTTCTTTCTCTTCTCTTCTCTTCACTTTCCACTTCTATTCCCAATTTTGTGAAAATGAGCTTCTAATTTCTAATCCCCTAAAACCCTTGTTTTAGTTAAACCTTACTATCCTTTTAATTACTAATGGGCCTTAAATAACACCCTACACTTACTAATGTTAACTTAAGCCCAATAACTAAAAGCTTCTCTAACTAATATTATTTATTACTAAAACCCAACAATTAGCACACACATCTCATAAGCATACAATTAACACATAATTAATTAAATAGAACGCATAACATATCATGGCATAATTAAATAAAATACGCAACTAAAAATGGGCGTTACACCTTGCCTACAAAGTTTGACATGAAGGCCAGAGCTATTAAAGAAGCCCAAGACATCTGCAACATAAAAGTGGAGGAGCTTATTGGGTCACTTCAAACTTTTGAATTGAATATCAATGATAGATCTGAAAACAAGAACAAGAGCATAACTTTTATCTCCAACACTAATGAAGAAGAGGTTCAATGTGACATGGAGACTGATGAAGAAATTTCTAATGCTATTATGATTCTTGGGAAGCAGTTCAATAAGGTACTAAAGATAATGAATAGGAAGCCAAGACCTAATGTCAAGATCATGTAATTTGATATCAATAAGAACTGTGCCTTTCGGAGAAAATCAAGAACAGAGGAAAAGCCCAATCAAGGAAAAGGTGAACTTGATGAAACTGCTAAGCATGTTACAACCTTCACTGATTGATATGAATTTGATGAAGATTCCTGTGATGAGGATGTCTCTTTTGAAGAATTGGAAAATTCTTACAAAGAGATTTTTGTCAGAAATGAAGAGGTGTGTAAGATAGGAGAAAAGCATAAGAGAATCATAGCTCAACTGCAGGCTAAAAAAGAGAAATTGTCACCCACTATCTTTGATCTTCAAAATGAGGTAACCTTATTGACTTCTAAACTCGAAAACATGCCCAAATCCATAAAAATGTTGAACAATAAATCTGATGTGTTGGATGAAATTCTTCAAGTTAGGAAAATAGGTAAAATATTTACTGGTATAAGGTTTAATTGTCAGTCTTTAAATAATCAACTAGTCAGAGACCCGTGCTGTCGCCCGGGTGTATTATTTATAGTGTAGTATTTTTTAAACGATACAAAAAAATGTGAAGTAAAGAAGTTTGACCAAATTGCATATATAAAATGGAAACCCACCATTTAAAAAAATGTTTTACTAATAAAATATTAGTAGTATGTAAATTAGGTTCTAAGTTAAAATAATGATCATTTGATAAGGTATGGTTGTTGGTGATATATAATTGTTATTATAAAAAAATAATTGAAAGAATTTAATTGGTATACACTGACAGTGTAAAGCAGTTTTACACCGTCAGTGAATCATGACTGTTAAATACTTATTGAAATTTAACTTTTATTTTAATTATTTATAAAATAATATTTGTGAATGGTTATGATGCACTGATTGTGTAAAAAGATTTACACTGACCGTGCATAGTAATTAATCTCTAATTGAAAATATTTAAAAATATGTAACAAATATTTTGTTATTTAGAATAAAAAATAAGTATTATGGTGACAAGAATTGGACTCTGCAACATAGCTTGAGACATGAGAAAATTGTTCCATATATAATTTGATAAGGCTTGATCGCTTAAAAAAATGAGTATTAGAATGCTAGTGACCCGTGAAATTAAATTTATTTAACTAAATTTAAATGAGGGAGGTTGAAATTTACTAAAAATGTAAAGGAAATAGAAAGCTCCATGTCCAATTTCTACCAAACCTTCAACATAATAAAAAAATTTAATTCATTAATGTTGAACTTTGATTGCAAGGGAAAAATTATCAGATTAGTAGCAAGAACACAACTCCATGGTTTATTTGAAAGGATATCCTATAACAATAATTTTTCAATAGAGTATATAACATATAAATATTAGTAGCAATGCTTTTTTCAATATACTAAGTCCAACAAAATAAAGATTTCAAAAACTTTACGATATTTATTATTAGTCATTTGTATGAATGTAAAATATTATAGTGAATTTTAATGTAAATTAACTTTTAATAGAGACTCTTTTTGTAACGTGATTAATCAGCAACAACAAGTTGTATCAGTTTGGGTGTTAAAGCTTTTGTAAATTAATCAATAGAGGCTTGAGTTGCAAAAGAAATAACAAAAAAACCATGATTGAACTTGACAAATTAATATGCTGCAGAAAATTTATCATAACAGGTATCATTAAAAAGGTCACTATTAAACATCTTGGAGGGACCAATATTGTTTTGACAAAATGATAACATTAAGCAGCTAATATTAAACATTTGTGATTGTATCATTAGAGGTCAAAAAAGCATATAATTGTACTCAAATACATACTGAGAGTAATATTTAATCTATAGAAATAATTTAACCATCCACAAAGATACACCACACCCCAAATGACAAACAAATTCATAGCTTACTCTTAGAGATTCAAATTTTTTGAAGGATAGTTCTGACAATAATGCATCACCACCACGAACCACAACATCACAATTAATACCAATGCTTTCCAAGAATTTATGATGACCTTATGAAGATATTTATAAATAAAAAGAATATAAACTATAAGTAAAGAGGGACAACATTTAAAATCATAGCCAAGATATGGAGAGTATCATATATTCAATACTTATGAGAACAAAAAGAAACCAACAGTGTCAAATAACATAAGATTGCATCCAAATTTGAATAGAAAAGTTTTATATGACACTCGAAAAATCTAAGATTTAGACAACACCTCAAGCATCAAACCATAAATTATGAATAACTATTTTAATTCAAGTTCAAGACCAATTGTATTTCTTTTTAATAACTGTTTCCATCTTATGTTGCTCTAAATTTGTTGCTTACCAAATGGATACTCTAGACAGTGACCCAACAAGCATTTACAGGATTGTGACCCACCAAGAATTTACAGGTATATCGATGTTGTCACAGCAGTAGGTCAAATACTTTTAGTGTATGTATCATCCGAGCAACACCTAGCGAAAACAACATAAACAATGTGTCAAATTATGATATAATAATGGTATTGATTGGCCAAACTATACTAAACATAAAAGGTTCCAGTGATATGAAAAGGTAAACTTGATGAAACTGCTAAGCATGTTACAACCTTCACTGATTGATATGAATCTGATGAAGATTCCTGTGATGAGGATGTCTCTTTTGAAGAACTGAAGAATTCTTACAAAGAGCTTTTTTTCCAGAAGTGAAGAGGTGTGTAAGATAGGAGAAAAGCATAAGAGAATCATAGCTCAACTGCAGGCTAAAAAAGAGAAATTGTCAACCACTGTCTTTGATCTTCAAAATGAGGTAACCTTATTGACTTCTAAACTCGAAAACATGACCAAATCCATAAAAATGTTGAACAATAAATCTGATGTATTGGATGAAATTCTTCAAGTTAGGAAAATAGGTAAAATATTTACTAGTATAAGGTTTAATTGTCAGTCTTTAAATAATCAAAGAAAAACCCTTGTGACAAAATTTGTTCCTACTGAAGTGAAGGATGAGCTCATAATGTCTGACCAAATGTTACAACATCCTGCCAAACTTCAGAAAAATCAAACCAGAGCCAAGCTTTAGCCTCAGAAATGTCATTATTATGGAAAACATGGTCACATAAAACCATTCTGCTACATATTGTATGGTTATCCAAAACATTCACCTCGACCTAGGGCTAATCATGTAAGGATTAAAACTATAAAGGAGTGGAAACCTAATGTTGTTGATACTAGTCTTATAGCCCATACTTCTTTTAGGGACTTTAACTCCAAAACCAAAGTCATGATGGAATCCATTAATATTGGGGTTGAGAAAGGGACTGATTTTGACGAAGATATTAGAAAATCATCTCGGAAGACTGATGCTCTAGAAAATGAGGTAGATTATGAGTCTAACAATGAGTGTGTTTCTATTGAGTCCACTGAAAAATCTCAAGATGTTATGTCTGATAAGAATTTCCAAGAGGATATGTCTAAAGGTGAATCTGTTTGTTGTGAGGAAGATGATTATGATAATACTTTTTACAAGGAGATCACGGCTAAACATGTCAAAGAATGGCCAAATAAGGGTAAACTGTCTGTTAGCAAGTTTAGTGAGAAGTATGTTGTGCTTCACAGGATTGGGGCTGCTAGTTGGACTCCCACCAATCATACCTCTACCATTACTACAAGTTTGGGTTGTTTGCAGGAACACATGTTCCAAACATCGTTGTGACATTTGGTAAGGAAGATGCCAACTCAACTTCAAGGAAAGAAATCATTGTTGAGCTGAAGGATACCTGCATAAATTTAGATGCGTGCAAAGCTTTATTTGCTTATGTATCTCTTTTCATTTGTGGGATACGCCCGTGATTTTTGTGCACTAAGTGTGCATTTGGTTTGTAACCCATTGTTCCATACACTCTGCTATTGTGGTTTTGTTTCTCCTGCTGATTTCATGGTTGTTTTGTCAATTTTTGGCTAAAAAAGGGGAATAAAGTGTTAGTGTGTTAGCTTGAGCTTGAGAGCTTGTTTGTCCTAATGTCATGTCAAATGTCTTGACATTTTGATTGACATTTTGATAAGAATGTACTATTGCTTTAAGAGAGTAGTCTTTGGTTGCTTGCTATATACAACTGTTTAGGGGGGGCATGCGTGTCTGTCATGCTTGTTGTTGGTGTTTAAGGAAATTGTTTTGTTTATGCTGCTATTGATGATATGTGTGCATGATGTCATACTAGATGTCCTAAAATCTTGCTTGAGGTTTTTGTGGAGAACTCTGGCTATTCTGGTTCTCTTAGTTTCTTTTAGGTTTATTATTCTGCTACTGCACGTGACTCTGATGAGTGAACTTGGACATTTCATGTTTGTTTGGAGGCTCCCTTGAGGGGGAGTATTGGTTACGTGTGACAGAGGAAGTAATGGTCTGTCTGAAGTTGCTAAGCATGGTACTTTGATACATGGTGATCTAGAGCTGAGCTGTTGAACTTTGTAACACCTCATTTTTCATTTAAATTATTTTAATTAACTTATTGTGCGATTACGGTGTTTTTGTGTGTTCTGGGAATGTCAGGATTTATTGTTGTGATCTGACAAGAGATAGTTAACTTAGAAATTATGGAAATGAAGATATTAGGGGTGTAGTGAGAGGACTAGTAATTATATTATTAGTGTTATTAATGGAATAATAAAATAAATATTATTTTAGTAGATAAAATAATTATTTAAATGGAAGGGTAATGTTGGGATTCCAATTTAGGAGGTCTAAGGGTTAAAAGTGGGAAATAAAAAGGAATAGAAAATCATTGTTTTCAATCAATCGTAGAAACCAGAGAAAAGAAAGAACGAAGAGAAGAGACGAGCGTACAAGCTAGGGCGAGGATTTTTTTCCATAGAAGGTTTAAATTCATCAATCAAGGTAAGGGTGAGATTATAACTCTATAATAGGTTGCATAATGATGGGGAATGATAGTGATTAAGTTCCCATAGTTGTAGGTTCTTGAGTTCTCACTATTTTGTTTTATGGGATTTTACCTATTGATGAATTTTTGATGCATTCGGTGTGTAATTTATGAAATTGATGTAGTGTTTTGTTTGGATATGTATTGTATTGTGTATGCTGGAAATTCTGTGATGGAGTTATGTTGACCATAAACTCGTATTTTGGGGTTTTGAGGAAACAATCCTGTAGCAGAAAAAGTAAAGATTTTGGCACTAGTTTAGTGATGTAACCGGTTACATGGCTTGAGGTAACCGGTTACATCGTAAAAATTAGGGGTTTTTAGATATGTTATAGTGATGTAAATGGTTACATGGTCCAAAAGTTGCGTAACAGAGGCGTGGTATGAGGATGTAACCGGTTACATCATTTGAGGTAACCGGTTACCTTACTGAAGCAAATATTTTTTTAAACTTTGAAAATTCATATCTTTCGACTCGGGTGTCCGTTTGACGCGCCGTTTGGACCGATGAAAAGCTAAAATTATTTTCTTTCTCATAAAAAATGAACTAGAAACCAGTATGCAATTTTTTGATCGAAATCGAAACCTATCTGTGTGCGTTCCTTGTAATGGGCTATGATGAATTTTGTAATTGAGTATGGTGAATGTTGTATGAATGACTCCATTATTTTGCATGATGTATTGTATGATGATGATGACCTGTATCGGAACAGTATTGGTAAGTTGGAATAGCGATTGCATTTTATGTTGTTGCATTGTCGGTGTTGCATGTATTCATGATGATGGCTTATACTCCGTAAGATGGCTTGTATTGGCGAGAGATGGTCTGTATTGGCGAGAGATGGCCTGTATTGGCGTGATGAAGAAGGATTATGTCTATTGTTGCCCTTATTTGGCATTATGATGAGGGTTTATGCCCTGACGGTACCACATGCATTGAGTCAATGCTAGTCACATTGCATCACATTATTAATAACTTGATGCTTTTAACGTTGAAGAAGTATGAATTATACCATGGTTTATTTGTTTATGAATGAAGTAAAGGTGTGAGGTAAAGAAGTATGACTTATGTGTGCTTGAATTGCTATCAACTCATTATTATGCTTTCTTTTATATTGTTATGATATCTCACCCCTTTTGTTTGAATGTTACCTTTATATTGGTCCCGTGCAAATGATCCGAAGTAGTTAGTCTGTGGAGTCTAGAAGGAGTATCTCTTCTTATTCCGTTGATTTGGTGTCAATTCTCTAATATGTAACACCGAGGGGATGAACGTTTGTTTACTTTACTATTCGTTATTTTATTTTTGGTGATTATGTCAGAGTATTATAAACTCCATCTTTGGTGAGGAAAAGTTCTTTGATGCCGATTAAGAATGTTTTTATAAAGAACATGATTTCTTTACGCTGCATTACTAAGTTGAAGTTTATTGTCGGATCATCCGAAAAGTGCATCATGTATCTGTTTATTCATATCTGAGCAGGCTTTTGTTATGATGAAGAATGTGACATCCTATTTTTGGTGTTTTATTTTAAGAATTAATTCATTCTGATTTTATTAAATTACTGATGGGGGAATAGGGTGTTACAAACTTACTTAGCATGATGCTGATGCTGATTTATTTGGTTGTGTTGATGTGATGTCAGACCACATGTCTTGACATCTAATCTCTGAAAATTTCTGGAGTTTGAAGGAGTTGTTCTCTCTGGTGATGTGTGTGTGAGGTTGGGTCTCTTTATAGCTGCATTTATCTCTGATGTTTTCTGTTTGCAGTTTATACAAAGTTTACATGTATTTCATGTAGCTTGTGTTTTGTTATTTTGTGGTTTTATTCCTCTTTTCCAAAATTATTGTGTAAAGGTTTTTTTGGCCAAAATTTGCCAAAGGGGGAAATTGTTAGGTCTATGATTTTATGATTGACAATAATTTTTGTAAAACATGTTTCATTTGGTAAAACATGTATCACAACCAAATGTTGGACAAGATGTTGTGACATTTTTGCAACCGAAATAACAAGAGTTGATAGGGGTGTGCATGGTTGGTTATTTTCAAAAACCAAACTATAACCATTTTAAAACCATTTAAATGGCTTGGATTTATAACCATAACCACATTTTAATCAAAATTGGTTATAAATTTGGTTATGATTATATAACCGGTTTGTAAAAAAAATCCAGTTTTGAAAATTATTTTTTCCGAAAATATTTTTTTCAAAAATAAATTAATATTTTGATAATTAAAATATTTGGATTTGGATAATAACCGGATTATAACCGAATCCAAAATAATTTAACCGGTTAATAACCATTTAATTATATCCGGATTATATGAATGGATGACCCAACTATTAATAACTAAACAGGTTAATAACCATTCAATTATATCCGGATATTTAAAAGTGGTTTAGGTTTGGTTATGAATTTGGACATCAAAACCGGATATTTTGCACACCTCTAAGAGTTGATGTTATTTTCTTGACAAATTTGATTTGATTTTGTGGGATTCTCTATGGATATATCTCACTTATTTGTGCAGATTAAAAAAAATTTATTTGAAACAATTGATTTAATCTTCAACTGTGCATAAGCCTTTAAAAGAATTTGAAAAATTAATACTTTAAAAAATACTATATTTTCAACCCACTCTTAATTTATATTCTTTAGTTTGTCTACTTCACATGCTTTCTCAATTTACATGACATACATGTATGAATTATTTTAATCTAATTATAATTTTTTTAAAATCATAAAAGAATACATGCATATTTTGACGAGGATTCAATTATAATTGTTCAAGAATTAAAAATAATATTGAATTCTTTCAAGTTTGATAAATGAATATTTTATATTTTTCTAATTGTTAAGATGATAAAGAAAGTTTTCACTAGAGTAATCTATCATAGTCTCAAATGTAATTATATTTTCATATAAGTTATGTGACTGTATTGTAATTCAAACACTTCATAATATTGTATTGTATTGAAATCATATTGTTGATTTAGAAATAATTGTTTTACGAAATATTAAATCAACTCTATTTAGTTATTTATTTATTTTTATAAATGTCAATTAACATACTTATTATTTAAAAAAATAAAGAATTCTATTAAATTAACTCAGTTGATAAAAATACAAAAATATTAAATGTAAGAATATAAGTTTCAACCTATGCAAAACGGGTTGTGTTTCGTCGATCGGTCCGCGCACCTGCCATAAAATGACGGGTTGTGTTGAGATTTTGGGTCCACCGTCCAGCAAAGTCCGCCTGCCAAAACCCGCCGCCCGTCAATGTCCGTCCTACCAAAATCTTCCGCGCCTATTCTTTCAGCCCATCTCGTCTTAAGTCCGCTCTTTTTTTTATTTAATTATAGTAATTTTAATTCTTAATGGTTTAATTTATACATTTATTTGTGAATATATGTAACATTTTTTAAAGTAAAATTTGTTAAAAAGAAACTTTATAAAAAATTGTTATAAGAAATAAGTGAAAAATTTAAGTGAAAGGTAAAAAACATATATTAATTTATTAAAAAAAAGACGGTCAAGTTCGCCGCCCGCCATCTTGATGGGACGCACTTAGTTTTTAGGCCCATTTCAGTTTGGGTTTGCCTGCCTCCACTTTTTTTATGACGAATTTAAGACAGGCGGGACGGGCGACCCGTTTTGTCACGCCTAATTTCAAAGATGATATCCAGCCACTAGATGATATACTTTAGATTGACTAATATCCATTTTAACTAAGATTCTGGTAAAATTAGCGGTCGGCTGATAAGATAGCTGATAGTTTATAGCTTATAATTGATTACTGAAGACTAATAGGTTATAACTGATGATTGATGATTTATAGTTTATAAGCTAGTTAAATTATTTGTTAAAATCAGCAGTTCAATTAGTTGATAAATTAAAATGACCTAAAAAATATTTAATATGCAATTATTTTATTTTAAATTAAAATAGATTATAAAGAATTGTAGTGAATGTATTTAAAATAATAAGAGAAAAAAAATGATAAACTATAAGTTAAAACGCTATTTGAAATAGCGTTTAAAAAATAAACAATAAATTAGTAAAATAAACTATAAACTCATGATAAAAAA
Organism: Vicia villosa; assembly: GCF_029867415.1. Taxonomy (NCBI): domain Eukaryota; kingdom Viridiplantae; phylum Streptophyta; class Magnoliopsida; order Fabales; family Fabaceae; genus Vicia; species Vicia villosa. Next base: position 445,896 of record NW_026705664.1, on the reverse strand, counting down.
TTATTATCAAACATGTTTTTTATTATTATATAAATTTACAAGCTATAAGATATAACCTATCAACTCAAAAATTGTCTTTGCTAAATATAACCTAATTATTTTTTCGGGAAATGCTAGCCAGTGCCCTTAAGGCAATGGTTAAACATTCTAAAATAGTAAATTTATTTCGATAATTTGTGTATTTAATGTCTTGAAAATTGAAATATTAAATTTTTTATAAATATTTTCTTTTTTTAGAATGCTTAACCATTGCCCTAAGGACAATGATTAACAAGACCTTTATTTTTATTATTTGTTAGTGAGTAAGTGGTTTAGCTGCTTTTTTACAAGAGTAAAAGGGTTTTTTAGTGTTTAGTTAATATTTTTATAATTTATTTTCTTCATGTATTAAATTAAAAATTAGGTTTTATTAATTGGTAAAATTTCGTGAGAATGACACATAAGTAAATGTTAAGGTTTTTGTCTAGGATTGTCATCATGACAACTTTAAATTTATGTTAAATAAATTATATATTTAATTATTTATTTATCTACTCTACTATCTATTCATTAATAATAGATTGACCAAATTTCCTAAATTACCCTTTCACCAAAATTTATTTGCACTAATAAAAGGTCATTTTTGTAACTAACAAATTAAGTATTCACTCTTTCAACTTTATTGAATGGATGCCCCAAGTGTTAGCTTTTCATTGGTCCGAATTAAATAACATTTTCCCTACAACTTTATTGCATGAATGATGACATCACATGTAAGCCATGGATGATGGAAGTCATATTTAAATTTCTTTTACATTTCATTTTCCCACACTTTCTTACTTTCATTTTAATTTTTCTTAATTTATTTATTATCACAAAAAATATTAATAATCTATTTTTAAATTTTAATCTTACTAAAAATTTCAAATTTCTTTCGCATTTCATTTTTCCATACTTTCATTTTAATTTTTCAACATTTATCTATTATCACAAAAAATATTAATAATCGATCATTTAATTATTATTCCCAAAAATATTTAATTATTTCACGGGCCACTATCAACTCAATATTTAATTTTTTTAATCAATCATTACACATTTTCTCTATCTTAATTAAAATTTCAAATTTCTCTCACATTTTTTCACACTTTCTTACTTTCATTTTAATTTTTTTTGCACCAAATTTCTTTCGCATTTCATTTTTCCATACTTTCATTTTAATTTTTCAACATTTATCTATTATCGCAAAAAATATTAATAATCGATCATTTAATTATTATTCCCAAAAATATTTAATTATTTCACGGGCCACTATCAACTCAATATTTAATTTTTTTTAATCGATCATTACACATTTTCTCTATCTTAATTAAAATTTCAAATTTCTCTCACATTTTTTCACACTTTCTTACTTTCATTTTAATTTTTCTCTCTATTTATTTATTTATTATCTCACGGGTCACTATCAACATAATGTCTATTTTATTTTAATCAATCATTGTCTTTATTTGAGAGATAATATCTTTATTTTTATTTTTTTCTCCATCTCACGATTTTTTATCATTATTTAATACAATTAAATCTCCATCTCAAATTATTTTTTTATTTCACGGGTCATTATCAACATAATAGCTATTTTATTTTAATCAACAATTACTATTAATTGAGAGATAATTTTTATTTTTAAATGTTAATATTTCATTTTTATTATCTCCATCTTATAGTATTTTTTTATATGATTATTTAATATAATTGAATTTATATGATCATTTTTCATTTATAATTAAACCATAGTGATCTATATCATTTTCTTTTAATTGTTGTTGGACCGTCAATTATTAAATTACCTGACCCAATTTTGCTATTGTGTTCTTAACCTATCTTAAACATTTTTTTGGACCGTCAATACAATGCCTATTTTATTTTAAATAATAATGACTTTTATTTGAATTAAGAGAAGAAATATTTTTTTATGGAGATATTAGAATTACAGAGATTATTTATTACTAATTAATTAGTCGTCTATCGTTCAACACTAAAATAATTTGTTATTGATTTATTTTTAAGCAAATAATTATATATATATATATATATATATATATATATATATATATATATATATATATATATATATATATATTAAAAATTTGATCTAATGATAAGAAAAGATTTAAATCTCTAAGTTATTTATTTAATATAAAAGGCTAATGAACTGAAAAACTATTAGAGATAAAGTAAAAAAAATTAGTTTTTCTTAAAAAAATGTTTATTATAAAAGATAAAGGGCAATAAACTTAGAGTTTTTTTTTTTAAAATCTAATTAAATGTGTTAGTGAATGGTCGTTGGTAGAGAGTGAATGAGAAAAAAAACCCTCCATAAAACACCAAAATTATGTTTAAAAGGAAGAATTTATGAAAATATTATATAATTAAATATTTTTAATTATTCTTCAACAACACCTTTACAGAGAAAATTACATTTTTTTAATGTTAAAGAAACCTGTGCATACAAATAAAACTTGATATCCAATTGAAAAGTTAAAGGCAGGATATAAAAAAAAAGAGAAAAGGGGTCATGCACTATTTTTACACTGTCAACCAATCACCACCATGCATCCAATTAAAATATTTTTTTATTTAAAAAAAACTTTAATGACATGACACATTCATGATTCCCTATTGGATGACAGTGTAAAATTATTTTACACTGTCAGTGCACTACCTTTTAACTCATAAAAAAATAAAAATAAAAATAATAGAATAGATTATAAAAATTATGATGGAATTGTGAAAATTTTACAAATTGGGAGGTTTGGTTAATGGGATAATGGAGTTAAGGAGGAAATGGGTGAATAGCTGAGTGGGTGAGGTTTGACAAATGCAGTTAATTATGAGGTTTGGTAAATGGGTGAGTGGTAGAGAACGTGAGTAAATGGGTGGAATTTTATTAGTTAATACTTTTAGTAATTATTTGTGGATTTTTTATTAATTAATATATTTATTAACTATTTATTAATTTTATCAATTAATAATATTTGGTCAGTGAAATTAATTGTGAGTTTTGGTAATTTGATAAGTGGCAAATGGCAAGGAACGTGAAATAAGTGGATTTTTATTAAATTAATAATATATTTACTAATTATTTATTATTTATTATTAACGATTAATTATTAAGCATATTATTTATTTATGTATTTATTTATGATGATGATGGTACGGTTTTAAGATGAGTGGTAGATATTCTGTAACCGTCACTTTTGTCGTTCTTACTCTAATAAAATTCTTCTCCCACCATTTACTGCACTTTAACAAACCTTTCACGATCTCTTGTTCAGTTATTTTTCATTTTGCTATTAAAAAGGAAAATAAAATATATTTTTTATTATAAAAAAAAATCGTTTATATATAGCAGTAGTATTAGAACAACTGAACAAGCATTGCAGTTGAAAATAAAGCGAAAAGAAGAGGGATAAAGAAGAAACCATGAGTCGTGGAAACCAGAGAGAGGTGAGTCATTTTCTTCGCATTTCATACACAAATCGTTTCATTACTCAATGCATGTTGATCACATTTTGTTAGGTTTTTTTCTTTTTCTCTCTTTGCAATTGTGCATTTTCCAACGACCTGATCATTATCCGGTCACTATTTCGATGCATCTTCCGGTGACTGTATTTGCATTCTCATCATTTGTTCGGTTACTTCTTTCTTTCCGATTTTACATTTTTTCCGGCGACATGTGCACTCTCCAGTTACGATTTTATGCGTCTTGTTTTGTTTCTTCTTTCTTTCCGATTTTACATTTTTTCCGGCGACCAGTTACGATTTTATGCGTCTTGTTTTTTTTGTTTCTTCATTCTTTCCAGATTTTACATTTTTTCTGGCGACACACTTTACAGTTAGGATTTTATACGTTTTCTGGCGTATATACTCCGGTAATACAGTTATTGATCATGATGATCTTAATAGCCAACAGATCTAAATGAATGATTAGAAATTATTTTTTGCCTAACTGTTTGTAAGTGTTTGATGCATTTTTTATTAGTACAAATTGTGTGATTCTGTTATGAAAACAGTAAATTGGATTTAAGCCGCTTCTATTTTAATTTACTCTATTCAATTTTCATTTGATGAAAATATCAATACTATTACTCACTATTTGTATGATAAAGTACAAATTGCAAGAATTACAATCAATGTCACCGAATGAAATCGTGAAAGTCTATACTAGTCTACAATGCGACTGCAAAAACTGTTTCTAGTAATCATTTGAAATATAATTTAATACTTTTTTTCTGGTAAAAAAATTGTACTTATTATTTTGAGAAGATTAAGTGTAACTCTTCTATTGAAAATTTGATGCTCTTTTAATATTGTAAATATAATTACATTAAATTTCCACGATAACAAATACTTTAATTGAAATATGTTAACACAATTAATTTATTTGTTTTTAGATAATTGTATTTGCTCTTGTGAATTGTAAATGGTAAGTATCAAAACTCTGTTTTATCTTGCAGCGTCGCTGTACCCTCGAGTTCGACGGTGCATCCAGTGGAAATCCTGGAAAGTCTGGTGCAGGAGCTGTACTCCGTTCTGGGAATGAGGTGCATACTCTATGCATCAATTCATTTTTGTATTATAAACTATATACTATCAAATGTAGCTAACTCTTGGGTTTCTCTAAAGGTCCATCGCTTCAGTAAAGGACTGGGCACTCAAACAAACAATTCTGCTGAGTATGAAGGTTTACTTTTGGGATTGAAAGAAGCCAGTGAGAAAGGGTATGATCATGTCGAAATTCGAGGCGATTCTAAGCTTGTTTGCGAACAGGTTAGTTTAGTTCTCTACAGGCCCGGCCCTAGGGGCAGGCAAGCAAGGCCTTTGCCTAGGGCCTCATTTTTTTCTTCTCTTATATATGTTTAGTGAGATTTCGTTGCATTCATTTTCAATTTTGTATACAGTATATGGAATGCATTGATCTCACGTGAATCAACACTATTACAGTAATACTCTTATTAATGTGCAGTAATTATTCAGCAACTTTACGTCTTCCGGATACATATGAACAACAATTTAATATTATTATTATTAGTAATCAAGTTTTTAAATTGATCATTAAAGTTCATGTGATCACGAGGATTTGATATTTTATATAAAGTAGGTTTTTATTTTGTTTTAAACAAATAGCTAAATTTTTGAAATATGTTATATACTATTATTTTTGGCTTTAAATTTTAATTCTATAGTTCATCAACAATTCATATTGGTGAGAGTGATTTTATATGAAATAATATATTGACAATCAAGTAGTGTTTTTTGTCACATTTAATCTTAATTTATAATCTTTTTATTTATTTATTTCTAAACTTTATTTTACTTAAATTTAAAATAATGTCAACTAGAATAGTTAAATAAATTAATCTAAAACTTAAAAAGTTATTTAATAAAATTTATGATATTTCAAAAACATTAAATTAATTAATTTTACATTAATTTAATAAATAATTTTTACAAATTAAATTTTTTTTAAATAAAATAATAATTGATTTTATAAAAATATTATTTGAAGCCTCATTTTCTAAATTCGCCTTAGACCTTAACATGGGTTGGGCCGGCCCTGGTTCTCTACCGTGTCTGCATTTCCCAATTGTTCATAAAATACTACTGATTTGAAATTTTAAGTAATTATAGTGATTGTTATTTATCATTTGCTTTATATATACACATATATATTCTTTTTTATAAGGAATTTACCATAATATTTTATTGGTTTTGCAACAGTTTAAGGGTAATTGGAAAGTCAACAACCCGAATTTAAGGGACTTGCGTGATAAGGCTTTGGACTTGAAGGATAACTTCAAGTCAGTCAAGGTTCAACATGTTCCTAGGGTATACTCTCTGCTCTATTTCATTTATTGACAAAAAATGTTTGTCAAATTGCCATCTTTCTTAATTGGGTTTTGCTCTATGGAAAACTGTAGATGGTATTTTAAAACTACTTATTGCTACCTCTTTTAACTTTTGAGAATCAAATATGACATTTTAATTTGCACAAGCTTGCATACTAGTTACTCTCTTGAATATAAGATCATTGGCACTTGTCACTAGTCCTGTATATTTCCCCCATTATATAGTAATTTTAACAAATGCCTTTCCTTCCTTTTAATGCTACAAGGGTTCTAACAGAGAAGCTGATGCTCAAGCAAGTTGGGGCAAAAATCTTGAAGGTCAGACTTCAAATCTTTTCTGAGTTCTTAATTATTTGATTTCCCAATTACTCTTGTGGCATTTTGACACATCTTGTGTTTAATATATCTTTTGGCTTTTTAAGAAAAATGAATTACCAATGAATTGAATCCTAAGCTGATTTGAAACTGAAAAAAGGAACACCTATAGAATCATTCTAATGGATCTTCTTATATTTTTGCAGCTGGCCAAGTTCAAGAAGACTATTACTACTATTGATCATATTTGACAGCATGAAACTGTCAAAACTATTGGCAACTATGTTACTTTTCTTGTTTAGGTTGTGTTTACTAGCTAGTTAAGCATTTAGGGTGGTTTTACATTTTACACACTGCATGTCAGTGGTGAAACTCTGTTTGCAATTTGATCATTTGCTTGCTTTAGGGGCTTAAGAATGTTGCTTTTGATGTTTGGATTTTATGTTTGGATGTCATGTGAATGTTTCTGAATTTACTATTTTCTTCATTTGTTTGTTTAAATCTTATAATCTCGTGCTATGTGATGACACTTATTTTTGTTTGATGTAATGACCCAAAAAGGTACCTGTGATCATTATAAATATTAGAGCAATGTAGACCATACAATAAGAGAGAGAATTGAAAAACTTTCATTTATTCATTTTTCACTGTTAAACATATCCATCCCACTTTTAATCTATGGTTAAGATGTTTAACAGGTTTTATTGTTTGTACTTTTTTGTACTTTCTCTTTACACAAGATGGGAGATCTAAAGGAAATGTGTCATATTAAAACACTTGGCTGCTCGGTTTATCTAGAAAAATCCTATTTATCATGCACTTGATTTAAAAAAAAATCTTAGACAACTCTTCCAATTTTAAGTATCAATTTAGTTGTCCATGGCAATGGAGGTATGAAGAGTTTCAAATTGACTATGTATTGTATAATGTTGTGCAAGACACGTATTGTATACATATATATGTTCTTTAGAAGATTGTGGTGTTGTATGTGCCGCAGTAAAAACAAGAGGGGTAAATTGTTATTCAATCCAATCAAAATATAGGCATTACCATGATGATACTGGTGTCTGTTGCTCCAAAACTAACTTTCCGGGCCAACATGATTCAAAAACTAAACTCAATTCTACTCACCTTTGGCCCTGGATCTAGACAAGATGGCTTGTCTTTTTGCAGAGCACAAGATCAAATCATCTCCAAGATATACACAATACTCAGATATAAATTTTATGGTGTTGGGACATCCACCCTAGTTGAATGAGTATAGATAATGAGTTTATTAATAGACGATGGATAAATATGTAGACCAAGTGTAAAAGTATCCTTAAAATATTGAAAGGTTTAAGTCACATTAGTCTTGTATTCTGTCCTCAAATCACACATAAATAGACACACTTGTTGAACAACATATAGATATTTGGTGTTGTAAATGTCAACTATTGTAAGACTCCAACAAGGTTGTGTGGTATTTAGTTGGTTCATGATATGCATTACCTAAAAAGACACCGGGTTTTGTTTTCGTGTTCATTGGTGTAGAAGAAGGTTAGCTGGAAGGCATACTTACTCCCGTAATTATTGTGTTAATATATATATTTACAAAAAATACCTTATGAATGTCATGAAACAATATATGCAAAAAATAATTCAAAGAACCAAAATCCTGCATTGCAAATTCAAAGCTTTATTTGATGAATCAACGGAAAAAAATAAACCACGCTTTGGACTGCCAAGGAGGTATCTAATGATTCGTTGTACCGCTGATAGATGGAAATGTCGTGGAGCTTGCATGAACTTACTAACTGTGTGTACAGCAAAAGAAATATCTGGGCGAGTGATAGTTACATAGATAAGACTTCCTACCAGTTTGCGATATTGAGTGGGATCATCAAGAAGGTCACCTTCATCTCTTCTATATTTAACATTAACTTCCATAGGAGTGTCAACAGGGGCTGCATTTGTGAGTCCAGCTAGCTGGACCAAGTCTTGAATATACTTTTGTTGATTTAGAAAAATACCTTCATGATGATAATGCACCTCTAAACCCAAGAAATAAGTGAGACGGCCTAACTCTTTCATTTGAAAAGTTGAATGCAGCAGGTGTTTGATTCTAGAAATACCATCTTGATCAGAACCGGTGACGACAATGTCATCCACATAGACAAGAAGCACCACGATGCCTTTAGGAGTCCTTTGTAGGAAAAGAGATGGGTCATACTGACTTTGATTGAATTCAAAACCAATTAGTGTCGATCGGAATTTTTCAAACCATACTCTTGGTGCCTGTTTCAATCCATATAAAGATCGTTTCAGTTTGCAAACAGTATTAGGTGAAGGTGTAGGCATACCATTAGGAAGCTTGATGTAAACTTCCTCCTGAAGATCACCGTGGAGGAATGCGTTTTTGACATCCATTTGATGTAGTGGCCAAGCTTGTGACGCAGCAATAGCAAGAATAGTGCGTACGGTTGTCATCTTGGCAACCGGAGCAAACGTCTCATCATAGTCTAGTCCATATTCTTGCTTATTTCCAAGCACAACTAAACGAGCCTTGTATCGATCTATGGATCCATCTGAACGCAGCTTTATGGAGAACACAAACTTGCTGCCTAAAGGCTTAACAGATGAGGGACATGGCACTATATCCCAAGTTTGATTTTCTTCCAGAGCAAGAAGTTTTGTTTCAATAGCTTTCTGCCAACAATCATTCTCCATGGCCTGTTTATAAGATGAAGGAATAGGAATAGAAGATAATGATGCTGTCATGCATTTGACATACCTTTCCGGGGGTTTTCTATCGCGTGAGCTGCGTCGTAGAGGAGCTGGTTCTGGTTCTTCTTCTACTGGACCAGCAGCCAAGGAATTTTCTTGAGGGGGCCCATCCGTTGGTTGATTTTGAGCGGCAGTACTACGTCTTTTGTAGGTCAAGAGAGGTTTAGAAGATTGTTGACCTGAATGGGAGTTAGAAAACAGTGGCAAAATAGAAATTGGAGACGAGACGAGATCCTGATGTGATGCAAAAAAATATAAATTTTCTTGGAAAATGACATTTCTAGATACACGAATCCTACGAAGGTTAGGATCATAACATAGAAATCCCTTTTGATGAGGAGAATATCCGAGAAAAGCACATTCAACAGATTGTGCAGTAAGCTTGGTGCGTTCTTGTGGAGTAAGATGGACATAACACACACAACCAAAGACTCGAAGAGTGGAGTAATTTGGTGCGTGACCATATAACCGAATGAAAGGGGATTCATTACCTATTGATGGAGATGGCATTCTGTTTATAAGATGGACAGCGGTGGAAAGGGCTTCACACCAAAATCGTGAAGGCACATGAGACTCCAACAAAAGGGTACGAACAACATCGAGCAAATGTCGGTTTTTTCTTTCCGCTACTCCATTCTGTTGTGGAGTTGAGGGGCATGACCTTTGAGATACAATGCCATTGGATTGCAAAAATTCCTGAAATGAGTGTGACATGTATTCCCCTCCATTGTCAGAGCGAAATATTTTTATTTTTGATGAAAATTGGGTCTGAACATAAGCATGAAAAAATTTGAAAGCTGAAAAGACTTCATCTTTTGATCGCAAAAAATAGACCCACGTGAATCGACTATAATCATCAATAAAAGTTACAAAATATTTGTAATTAGCATGAGATATAACTGGTGCCACGCCCCAGACATCACTGTGGATGATATCAAAAACTTGTGTTACATTAGATTGATGTGTTGGAAAAGGCAGAATTTTACTTTTACCAAGCTTGCAAGGAATACAATCAAAATTAACGGAATTAAGAGATGGAATGTGTTTATTTCCAAGAAAACTAGATTTTAACAAGTCATGAAGGACATTTGCGTTTGGATGTCCAAGACGCTTATGCCATATTTGGTAATCAACAATAGCAGAATTACATGAAACTAAAGGCAGAGAAAGACTTGGAGGCAATGAAAACTGAATTGGGAAAAGACGTCCAACTTTAGGCCCCTTCGCAATTATCTTCCCTGATTGTTGGTCCTGCACAAGACAACCAGATTGTGAGAATTGTACTTGACAATCATTCTCGACTAATTGACCGACTGAAATGAGATTACTAGTGAGACCAGGCGAGACAAAAACATTTGTTAGAGATGAAGAAATATCACCAGTGGCTGTGATAGGCAATTGATTTCCATCAGCAGTATGAATCTTGAGAATTCCAAAATAATTTTTGATATTCGTAAGAAATTGGGCATTGTTGGTCATGTGGTTGGAAGCTCCCGAATCAAAATACCAAGAGGAAGAAGGTTTACCTGAGAATCCGAGAGCAGAGAATGCTGAAACGATCATTTGTTGAACCATTTCAGGGGTCACCGTGGAAGTAGTAGTAGTAGAAGCATTTTGTTGAACCGGTGCTGGATTGGCTGAATTGTTCGGAATAGATGAACCAACCGAGGCTGTAAAAGCTGTGACGTGTCTCTTTGGTGGCCTTATTGGACATTCCTTAAGAATATGTCCGTCTTTTTTGCAATAGTTGCAGAACTTTTTCGGGCAGTTTGAAGCGTAATGTCCCAATTGCTTGCAACAGAAACATTGAACAACACTCATGTCATGACTTCTTGATTTTCCCCGTGCTACATATGCCACTGGAACAGTAGATGATTTGTTATCTTCAATGATGGACTGCGTAAGGAGACGTTGTTCTTCACGTAACAGATCATTGAAACATGTATCCAATGATGGTACAGGGTTTCTATGCATGAGACTGGACCGAATGCCTTCAAATTCTGACCTCAATTTCATAAGAAATTGATCTCGTTTAGTAGTTTCATGAACAGATTGTACAGAACTAAGACCTATAGGATTCAAATCTGCATAAACTATATCGGTGTATTCAGCCCACAGATTCATGAATTGAGAGTAAAAATCAGAGATCGAAAGACTATCCTGTTTAAAGACAGCTATGTCGTGTTCAAGCTGGAATCTTCGAGCGGCGTTGTTCTGATTGTAGACTTTCTTCAAATAATTCCACATTGTTGCTGCTGTTTTGTAAGGTCGAAGATTCAGGACAATGTTGGGATCAACAGAACCTAGGACCCAGGACATGACTTGAGCATCTTTGACTATCCATTTGGCATGTGCAACTTTATCTTTGTCTTTGTCAGGGGCTGTAGTGCTGCCATCAACATGACCCCACAAATCTTTTCCAGTGACGAATATCTCGAAATGGAATGCCCAAGCTGAGTAGTTTTTGCCATTGAGGCGAACCAACAGGACTTCATGCTTTTCGGTAGTCATGGAAATAGGAATTGAACAAGAATAAGGGGATAATTTGGATTCGGAAACAAATAACCGAGAATTGAAAAAGGAGAGAAAAAAACGAGAACGTGAACAAAAGTGAAACAGATCGTGAAAAAAACAGACTAGGATCGTGAAAAAAAAAACAGACTAGGTTCTTGGATTTTAACCTAAGTTGATACCATGTTAACTAAGACAAAGGTTTGGACAAAACTGTTATTCTTTTCATTCTGATTTCACATATAAATACACGATTATTTCCTAAGCTGTCATATTTACATTTACAGCTAATTATACTAATTAAGAGAATAAATATTACAAATAAATGTACAATCTCAACAGAATTATTTCTAATAATTTGCTAATTACTGCCCATGATTCTATTGACATGTCATGAAACAATATATGCAAAAAATAATTCAAAGAACCAAAATCCTGCATTGCAAATTCAAAGCTTTATTTGACATGGTAGATTGACATGGGGGATCTAAAAGCACAACAAAAATAATTTCATCCAAATAATAGAGAATGATATAAGTTGTAAATTAGTAAATAATTACCGGAGATCCAATGAAAGAAACCCAATGTAGCTACAAAACCAGTAAAACATTGGTTTTTTTTGAATAGGCAATAAGATTGATAAGGAGCATAAGGGGTGCTCCACCCGATGATACAAGGCGGAAAATTTCTACTGCTCAAAACAAGAGAGCGGAAGAATATTCCAAACGAAAAAGTTACAACACGAGTTTAACTTGTAAAAAGAGCAAAGCCACCACCACGAATTGTAAACCACCCCGGACCAACAATTGTCAAAACTAAAGGGTTTCTGTTTGAAAATGATGGCGTTCCTTCCCAACCAAATTCCCCACACCGCAGCCAACCAAATAACCGCTACAATAGCCATTCGAACTAAACCTTTCACCTTATGCATGAAAAACGGATACCTAATGAGTTCCTCGAAAGATAAATCCTCGATAGAACCAATCCAAACGAAAACCTTCTTCCAAACACTCTCCACAACCGCACAATCACCAAAAAGGTGCACTAAGTTCTCTTCCTCCGTGGTACATAATACACATGAGGTGCTTGTTTGAGTTCATAGAATGACTTCTTTAGCATGCACAAACAATCATGGCGTTGGGGATTGTGAAATCTAAAAGGTAAGTGCATATACATAGTTTCATCAAGATTTTCATACAAAAAATAGTTTTTGGCATCTAACTAATAAATTAGTTGGAATTTAGATAAAGAAACCCTTAGACTTTATTTTGCGAGTTTGAAAGGGAAGGGAGGAGAGGACTTTGAAAAATAAGAAGAATTGAGTGAAAAGAATAAAAAGATTTTGGATAGGAGGGTTTTGGAGGATTTGAGTTTATTCATAACACCAAAAACCCCATAAAATGGGGGAACTAAAAAATTGAATTGAAGGAGGATTTTGGAGGACTTACATAAATTTTTCAAATATCTTTTAGATTGTTATAGTATTTTGAAAATTAAAAAATTTAGTAATGATGATTACTCTTTTATCATTCTAAACAAAATCATTTTTTCAAAAAATATCAAATATTTTCCTATATTTTTTTGAAATTTCATTCTCGAAAGTCGTTCTCTCTCCTCTCTTCCAAACTCGCAAACAAAGCCTTAGTTCTGCATGAGTAGTACCTAGTTTAAGTATCATACAAAAAATATCATTTTTTTATTTCATGGTTATTTTTCAATTAGATGTCATACTAGATGTCCTGAAATCTTTCCTGAGGTTTTTGTGGAGAACTCTGGTTATTCTGGTTCTCTTAGTTTCTTTTAGGTTTATTTTTCTTTTACTGCATGTGACTCTATTGAGTGAACTTAGACCGTTCATGTTTGTTTCGATGCTCCCTTGAGGGGGAGTATTGGTTATGTGTGACAAAGGAAGTAATTGTCTGTCTGAAGTTGCTAATCATGCTACTTTAATAATACATAGTGATCTAGTGTTGAGCTATTGAACTTTGTAACACCTCGTTTTTCATTTAAATTATTTTAATTAATTTATTGTGCGATTACAGTGTTTTTGTGTGTTCTGAAAATTTTGGGATTTATTGATGTGTTTTGACAAGAGATAGTTAACTTAGAAATTATGGAAATAAAGGCATTAGGGGTGTAGTGAGAGGAATAGTAATTATATTATTAGTATTTTTAGTGAAATAATAAAATGAAGGGTTAAATAAGTTTTTGGTCCCTATAAATATCTCAAATTTTGTTTTTAGTCCCTCAAAAAATTTTCTTTAAAGAATGGTCCTCTTAAAGTTTTCCATCCACATTTTTTGTCCCTCCTGTCAACATCTGTTAACAGAAGCTGATGTGGCATGTCACATGGCAATGTCAACGTGACCAGATGCTGACGTGTCATGCCACGTGGCTAAGGTCAACATGATACTTGAACCCATAAAATTTCGTAACTAATCGGTAGCTAAAATCGTAGCTAATTTGTAGCAAATTTATTGCAGGAATTCTGATTTTTAAAAGATACAATTTGTTCATGTTGTTGCAGTACAAGTGATACACTGCCATTGTCAAGGCCCAAAGTGTAACACCCTTCTAAACCCCACGGCAATTAAATAAATATTTCAGAGTAACATGAAACAAGGGTGCCACAATTCATATTTAAAATAAATATCAAATGTCATTGTCATGCGTTCACTGAGGAATTCATCGTAATACACAATAATTCATGTCAACACAGCGGAATTCAAATCATACGGATAAGTTCAACATCTTTTAAAACTTTGTCCTTCAAACTCAAAACAAACAATTAGAGTTGTAAAACATAAACTCAAAACATCACGTTCTCCAGTGTTACACTATATCAGAGCATGACACCTGACGCTAAACTAAAACGCACTGACTCATGAGCTAATCCTCACCAAGTTGGAAGCCGCTACCTCAATCTGAAAATAACAACATGTAAGAGTGACTCTCATCGCAATTAACAAATATTATTGTATCATAAATAATAACACATCATAGTTATATCATTCACCCAATCGTATTATATTCAGACAATTCAACAAAACACGCAACCAACACATCATCAATTCATAACACTGAAACACATTCAATCATGTTATGAAATCATGCATATGAATGAACTGACACTATGCATGTGGTACCAAACATCATCAATGGGAATAACCCACCGACCGATCCATCATCGTCAAGATATGGGTCTGCCAGCACAATTCCATACAATGAGAATTATGCCCTTCACTGAATCCACACATCATCTAGATTCAGCCCTCAACATATGCTTATGAATGAGTGCAAATATATACAACATACTTATAACATCGTCAATCCGATGAATATCATCGTCCCATCCCGTACCATCATCATCATCAAGCATGTTTACATATTGCCGCCCTCGGTTTTTTACCATACCTCTCGTGGAGAGATATGCGAACTGACACTCTTCTTTTTTTGCTTTTGTGTTTTTGAAAATCAGAGAGTCGCCACCGACTTTTATTTTATCCAATTAAGGAAAGGTTTATAAAAGAAACAGAAAAAGACCTTTAAGAGACTTTGGGTAAGGGGGTAGGTTATACAAAGGGAAGGTGTTAGCACCCTTTGTATCCATGGTTATCCATGGGCTCTTAATTGCTTAGCTCACTTGTTTAAATCATTTGTCTTGCCTTGAAATGCTTGTATGTGGTCTTAAAATTCATTTTGTGAATTGACTTTATAAAGATCCTTGTGCGGATGTATACAAAGTGTTTTACCTTTCGAAGGATGTTTTGAAAAAAGAACGTTAACTTCGTAATGATCCTTGTTTGGATATATACCAAGTATTGTCTTTTTTGAAAGTTTTCTTTTGAAAAACAATGATATATGAGACATTTGTTTGTTTGATTTGAGCAAGCAATTAGGAGGTCTACCCTAAGTTATAAGGTCTTTTCCTACTTCCTTTAGAAAAATTCTCCTTTTACCGGATGTAAACAAAAGTTCGATATTGCATTTGAAACAGTAGAATTAGATTTTGATTTTGAAAAGAGTAAAAGAGGGATTACCCTAAGAGGTGCAAGTGTGATTGTGTTTTGATTCAGATATTTTATCTTTGAAGTTAGTGACCTAACGCTTCAATTTTTATCTTTGACATACACGCAGTTTTATATGTACAGAAATTAAAATGCGGGAATGTAAAATGCGGAAAGTAAATCTACGCTATTACATCGATTGTGCGAGAAATGTAAACTATGCTATTTACATGAATTTGACAACCTATACACTTATCTAGGAATTTAAATTGCAATAAGATAAAAGAAATATTTTTGGATTTTTGTATGATTGATTTTAATTATAATTAATGCATGATTAATTTAATTAAAATGAGAAAAAAGGTGGAAATAAAATTTATACCTAAAAATTAAGTCTAAAATATATTCAAAATGCTTATTAATTAATTTTAAAATAAAGCTAATTTTTTTTGGAATTTTTGAAAGTTGTTTTGAAATTATTAAGTTAAATAACATATAATTATGCAAATAATTACACAAATAATTAAAACTTAAAGAGAAAAATATTCTAAATATGTACAAAATTAGTCTAAAATATATAAACTAAATTTAATATAAAGAACAAATTTTTTATGATTTTTTGATTGGTTGAAATAATTAAAAAGCCAATATATAAATATATACTAATTAATTAAACAAAATATTCTAATTATTAAGAAAAATAAAATATTTTTATGTCAAAAAATAATAGATTATTTTATAAGCCTAAAAATATTTTTATTATATTTTTTTTTGATTTTTTAAATTATTTTAAATTGATTTTGCAAAGAAAATAAAATAAAATAGAAAATAGAAAATAAATGATCATGTGTGATAGGTTGGAGAGT
Organism: Vicia villosa; assembly: GCF_029867415.1. NCBI lineage: Eukaryota > Viridiplantae > Streptophyta > Magnoliopsida > Fabales > Fabaceae > Vicia > Vicia villosa. The sequence continues at coordinate 429,543 of NW_026705664.1, read as the reverse complement.
CCATAGTATGGACTGCTTGTCTGGTGCGTTGGATGTATTGCCAGATTAATCTAGTGGTTCAGATTGTAAGACACATGGTGTACGTAGATGAAAGTGTATCATTGGATTGGTCAGCATTTAAAAGTTTCAGATGGGGCCCACGTGAAGTTGACCAGCTAATAGGATGGAGAGAAATTGCCACGCGTGCAAGTCAAACTTTCCACATGCACTATTCATCATCCCTAACCTATTTCCTGCGGATTTTGCTTCAGAAACAACTACGACTTTACTTGCGGATTTTGCTTCTTTTTTCCATGCTTTTTAAAACCTGCAAAAGACAACCTGAGACAAGCAACTAAGCACCCAGATTAACTAATTAGCATGTTTTGAGTTCATTGGTGGTATTAGTTCTTCATGAGAACGCGTGCAAGTACCAAAACGAAGAGATTGAAGCTTAGAGCTTCAAAAATGGCACATGATGTTACAAGGCTTAAAGCTCACATGTATCACGTTGGATCTTCTCTATTTCATGTTAGGAACTCATAGAACTCGTTATATTACATTGAAATGGATTATAGCATGAGATACCACAAATCGAAAATTCAATGGAATATGGAGATATTATTATGCATGTTCTAAGTACAAATAATAGAGGCCATTGATCTGAACCTACTCTATATTAGCCCAGAAGGAGATTGAAGTGATTATTTTGGATTGATATGAGCTTATACAAAGAAAACGAAAAAGTTGAAAATATGTGATATTTTTGGAGTTTTTTGTGAGTTTCTTGGCTATATCTTTGGTGGATTTTCGTGTCTCCTTTGTTGCTAAAGCATTCCTCTTCATTTATAGGCCATGGAGGGACTTAAAAACTAAGCTAACATGCATTGATGATTTTGTTGAATTTTTGAATTTTATAATATATCAAGCTTTGAATTCAAGCAACCATGGCTTGATTTTTCCACTCTCTTGCTCTAGGCCTGCTGTACCAGCTCCTTGTGGCAGAGTTGAATCCATTTTGGTGGCCTTAGCTTAAGATCAAAGCAAAATAACATTATCCTTTATCATTTCTTTTTCAATTTAATTTTAAATGTAATAAAATTAAATCAAAAAAGAAATAAAAATGTTATGGGCCTTGGGTTGGTCGTGGGAGGCCCTTAGCATTGTTAGAAGCATGTTTGAATCATGGAAACTTGGTCCCTTTTGGAAAAAAACACTTTTGATCAATGTTGAATTCATGCATTTTCCCAAAAAATAGCCAACTTTAACAAGGCATAAATCCCTCAATTTTTATCATATGAAGGAGTTCTTGTACTTTTTAGAAACCTCAAGATGTCCTCTACAAGCCACTTTGGAAACTTTTTTTCATTTGGAGAAGTTATCTTGATGTTATGGCCTTTGACAAAAAACCACTTTTTGTTGACTTTGAAAATGACCTGTAATGTCTAAGCTCATATTTTTCAAATGGTGAATCCAATGACCATGGGACCAATTGCATTTGAAAGATAATTGAATTTTCTTCAAAACAAGCTTTGGTTGGAATTTTTTGAATGAACGAGGAGAGAGTTATGGCCAGTCAAAGTTCAGTTGACTTTTTAGGAGAAAACCCTAATTTTGAAACTTAGGGTTTTGCTGATTTTTGATCTTTCCTTGATGAATTATGATCAAACAATGATCAAATGATGAATCTTTTGACAAAATATGGATGTTGACAAAAAATTTCATTTTTTGACTGTCTGTTGACTTTTCAGTCAAACTGGTCGTCTGTTGACTGTTTGAGCTGCTGACTGTGCGTCTGAGCGAATTGAAGTTTGAAAATTTGTATGGTGGTACTTTGAGATATATGGAAGTCCATGAAATCCATTTGAGGTCTCAAAAAACTTGTTCTCCTGAAAAAAACAAAAACCCTAGTTAGGGACTGTTCGTGTAGGAGACAGTTAAGCGTACCTGATTTTTGTGCAGTGCTGAGTCTCTGCTAATCATGTGATATTCATAATACTTCTAGAACAAAAATCTTGGAATTTTGAAATGCAAAAGATTGATTTGATTGATGGTACAAAACACGGAGAATTGCACTGTCAGCGGGTTTGACTGTCAACTGACTGTTCAGGCATTAACGTAGCAGTTAAAGTGAAAATTCAACAGTCAAAGTTAATTTTTTCTTTTTTTTGTTGTGTTAATGGTGAAAATTTATTTACATGAGTTGTTAGAAAAACACAGACATAATAAATAAATAATATATACTGTATGCGAGCGAAATTACCGATAATAACCCTGAAAAACATTTAATTCACAGAAAAATAAATATTTAACTGGCAGAAAACACACAAAACATTATCTTAATATTTAAACAACAGTACGACAGATAGTACGACATTTAATACTGACAGTACAAATATTACATAATATAATGAACAGTACGACAAATAAACGGTACGTTATTAAAAAAATGAAAGATACGACAAACTTTAAGAATGACGATTAATAACCCATGCTATAAATAATAACATATAGATGATTGGGAGTGTAAACAACCCAGGTCCGCATTTTTCAGGACTATGCAGACAGAAGAAGGACATGATTACCACCACGACGGTGATGACCATAAGAAAACACGTATCCATCCGCTTCTCCATTCTTGCCGGGGAAGAAGAGAGGATGAATATGAAGTAGAAATTTGAGAGATGAGTTAGAATTTGATGTGAGATTTTATGGAAAAAATGAGATGTATTTATAGAGTGAAAAGAAGGATAGAGACGTTGGGGAATGAAGTAATTCTGTACAAAAAAGGAAAATTTGAGTGGTAGTAGGATTTGAAAGAAAGTGTATGGTAGGGTTTGAAAAGGGAGATGTATAGAATAAAGTTAGGATTTGATTTTGAAAGAAAGAGATTTGAAAAGAAAGGAAAAGATTTTTTTGAAAATAATAGAATATAGTACAAAAATTAGTGGGAAACAAAAACTAATAATAATTTACTTGTTACCAGTACAGTCTGAATCCCCGGACTCTGCGCCTGCAAAAAGATTTAATTCTGTACCAATTGCGTCAGTACTATTTATCTGCAAATAAAACTCAAATAAACAGCGTGTGTGAAATGATAAATAGTAATTGGCGTTTGCGTAAGAATAAATTCAACAGGGAACCAAAATACCGTATAAGAAAAATTCTGAAAACCGAGTATTCATAAAATCAAGATATTTATGAAATAAAATCCAAGATTATATGAAACTCTCAATTTTTAGACAGAAGTCTGTTGCCTACTTTCTGAAAAAAGATGCGGGCAAATTTTGGGGTATAACACATATATATTAGCATCATTCAAATACCATCCAATCGTCATCATCATGCAACCAATCAATCATCACATGATTATTACTTCAAACATAACATGTATCATCACATCTCATCACATATATGCACAATACATCATTCATCAAGAACTAAAATCACGATTCAAAAATAATTGAAAGTTACACCTCATTTCATCATTTAAACACACAGGTTATTTCATAAGGCTCATCGTACTCGAAACGACACTCAAAACAGGCCAACGGTTCAAAAGATACGTCATTTTCAGGTTTGGACCACTAGCGACCCTTGACAGAGGCGAACTACGTTGGGACCTCCGCTTAGCGGACCTACCTCCGCTTAGCGGACGCGCGATTCTGCAGATTCTCAGGTCTGCGACAGACCCTGCAATCTCACACATCCTAAGTCCAAAATCGATTCTAAACATCATATTCAGATAAATAATCATCAATTGCATCGTCATACATTATTATACATCAAAACAACACATTATTAACCGATAATCTATGCAATTTCATCAATTATAACCTCCCTAAACCTAACATATAATCCAATTGACCTAGACAATATTCCTAATCAATGTTATCATCCAAAACACGATAAGAAATGTTAACCGGAGAGTCCCCCCTTACCTTAGCCAAGTTCTTGATTTGGTACTCTTTCTCTTTCACGTTCTTCAGTTCTCCCTCTCACAGCTTCTCTTTTCACGTTCTAACTCCTTTTTCCTTATTTTCCTTTATTTTATGAAAATATAAAATAAATTAGTGATGGGCTTAACCACTTAACACCCCCTCTTCACTAATCTCAGCACTTGGCCCAACTGTATATAACTCATAATTTTACTGATAAATCCCTTAAAATGCTGAATTCTTAATAATTAATTTAAATTAATAAATAAGAAAATGCGGGTGTTACAACTCTCCCCCACTAAAAGAGTTTTCGTCCTCGAAAACATACCTCAAGTAAAGAGTTCCGGATAGGAGTCTTTCATCTGGCTTTCTAGCTCCCAGGTGACATTTCAATCAGCCGGTCCTCCCCAGGCTACTCTGACCAAAGCTATCTCTTTGCCACGCAATTGCTTCAGCTTTCGATCTTCAATCCTCACAGGTAAAGCCTCAACCGTCAAGTTGTCTTTCACTTGTACATCATCTACTTGGATCACATGGGACGGATCCGCAATGTATTTCCTCAACTGAGACACATGGAATACATCATGCAAATTTGCAAGCATCAACGGCAAAGCAATACGATAAGCTACTTCTCCTACTTTTTCCGAAATCTGAAACAGACCAATAAAACGCGGTGTCAACTTCTTCGACTTCAGCGCCCGACCAATACCTGTCATAGGAGTATCTCTCATAAATACATGGTCTCCCTCTTGAAACTCAAGAGTTTTCCTCCTCTTGTCGTGATAACTTTTCTGACGACTTTGAGAAGCTTTCTTCTTCTCCTAAATCATTTTAATCTTTTCTGTAGTTTGTTGCACAATTTCTGGCCCGATCACCGTACTCTCACCAGATTCGTACCAACACAACGGTGTTCTACATCTCCTACCATACAAAGCCTCAAACGGAGCCATACCAATATTCGAATGATAACTATTGTTGTAGGTAAACTCACTCAAAGACAGATAACTATCCCAAGCACCTCCTTTTTCTAACACACAAGCCCGTAACAAATCTTCTAACGATTGAATCGTCCTTTCCGTCTGTCCATCAGTCTGCGGATGATAAGCAGATCTCAACCTCAGTTTAGTACCCAACGCTCTCTGCAAACCTTCCTAGAACTTAGATGTAAATCTCGGGTCTCTGTCAAACACGATACTCGAAGGAATACCATGCATACTAACGATCTTCTCAATATACAATTGAGCCAACTTCTATATGAGAGTTAGAGTCAGTGGTTTAACTGCTTTTTTACGAGTGTAAAAGTATTTTTTAGTTTTTAGTTAATATTATATATTTAATCATTTATTTATTATGTATAATAAAACTTTTATATTGTGTATAAGGGATAGCTTTATAATTTGTTAGTATGTGTGGGATTTTTTGAGTTAATGTTGTCGTTATTTGTTAGTGGGCTAATGGTTTTTTAAACTGCACAATTTTTTTAGTTATTAATAAATGTAGCTTTTCTTATAAATTATATTAAGAGAAGAAATAATTTTTTATGGAGATATTATAATTACAGAAATTATTTATCATTAATTAATTAACTAGTGTCATACCCGTGCGTTCGCACGGGTACCCGTCGGTCTTGCGCATTGGGTTTTAGGACACTTTAATAAAATAGGAGAAATGAATATATATGTGTAAGTTCATATAATAAGGTAAAATAATTTAAATAGGTTAAAAATATATGTTGGGCCTTATAGTTGGTTAATATATGTAAGTTAATAGGACATTAAAGTTTATTGGGCCTTAGATGGTTAGCCTTGGTGCAGAAAACCTAATTTTATTATTAGACCTAATATGTTAATAGGTCCACAAAAGAATCCTATTATTGTTATTGTTACATAACGTTGGCATTTAAAATTAAAGAAACGTTGCAATTAATAACTTTTCAACGTGTTGGCAATCAAAGGTTGTGTCTTCTTAAGTCTGTCTTTGGCATTGTTGCTGTAAGAAACGCAGGGTTCGGTGATAAGTTTGAAGAACAAAATGTCACAGCCAAGAAGGTATCCTCTCCGAATGAGGTATGTGCATGTGTTACTGTTTATGTTGTTTGCAGACTTTATTATAAGATATTCATCCATTTAGAGGTCGCAATGTTGTTTTGATTCCAGTTCACCCGATCGGTTGGAGTTGCAAACACCATGGAAGCGGCTCACAGTTGAGAGGATACTGAGTGGGTCACAATGGAATGAGGATGTTATGGAGGAATGGAAGAAACAACATGAAAGATTGAATCGTGTAGAAGATGCTGGTAAAGTTTCTGTAGAGGCTGCCAGTGTTGTCGAAAATAAAGGGTAATCTTATAGTTTTATTTTTTATTTTTTTGCATTGAATTCCATTTAACCTCCACAAAATTGAATGTGTTTCCCGAATAATGTGTTACAACTTAGTTTAATGAATAGTTTGTATGTTATTGTGTTACAGGAATGATGGAGATGGGATAGGAAGTTCTGTGGGATTATCAGATACTGCTGCTTTGAATGAATACATAATGATATCTTCTGATAGTGAGAGGTAAAGTTTATTTATAAGTGATAGGGAATATATTATAGTTATAGGTATACTGATGTTGTTGTGTTGGTATTGTGCTGTAAATGTGGTGTTAATTTCAGGGAAATGAGTCCTATACAGGAGGAGCTGGAAGAAGCGTACTGGACTCGTGAAGTTCATGATGTAAAGAAGTTTTGCTCAAATGTTATGGTAAGCAGTGTTCATAGTCTATAGTTGTTGGCACAATGGTGTTATACACAGAAGTAATGTAACTGATATTGTCTGTCAATGAGTGCAGCATATTCCTGCAGATATAGTAGACAAATGTGGACTCGCTGGAATGTCAGAGATTACCCTCAATGATGTGGACAACGGCTACCCATATGAGTGCAATGTGAAGAAGAGGCCAAAAAAAATGAAACATATTTGTATGGAGAATGGTTTGACTATGTAAGGGCAGCTGAATTGAAAGAAGGAGATAAAGTGCACTTTGTGATTTATTACCCGCCAGTGTTAGATATTATGGTAACAGTGGAGCGCAGTGGTGATCGTTGATAGACCTGTTGGTTAGGCAATGTTTGTGGTGGATGTATAGGACCGTTTTTGGCAGTTTGGTTTGTATGGGAATTATCGTTTTGTTTTTTGGTTGTAATGGTGGATGTGAACAAAGATTAACAATTATGGTACTATGTATGGTTTTAAATTAAAGATTATCAATTTTGGTTGTAAGTTTCATCGAATGTGCCAAATCTGCCATGGTTTTATATGCAAAATTGATTACCAATCTATTTTTAAATTAAGTATTGCTTATTATAAGTATTGAACAGGATTTCTATCAAAATTGATCAGAATAGGGTTCCTAATTTCATTATTGTTGGTATAAGTAGGGGTATGGGTTCTGTAAATGGTAGGGTATTAAATCTAAATGGTGAACATACAACAATGGACTTATGAATAGTTGAAACTTCAATTTAATAGTATATGTTAAAGAGTAGTATGATAATATTAATTGGTTATAAAATAGTTGTAATGTGTTATATTATATTGGGATGTGAAAGATCAATTGGGTTATGGGCAGTTAATGTTTTTCGTGAGGAATATAAATAAAATGAAAACTGTTTTGAAGTGATGTAAATGCAAAGAAGACTAATTGAACAATTGCATTGAATTCTATTGGACGGTGGAAAAGTTGCAGGTATGTGAAGAGTCCATTTAGAGTGTTATATAAGTAATGTGTAGGAAGTTTGAAAGCACTAAAAACTGAAGCAGTCATCATTACTCTGCAACCAATAGTGTAATCTGCGAACTTCTGAAAAGATGGAAGGAAGAGTTAATCAAGCAATGAGAGGTAAAGGTAAACATATCATTTGAAAGGTTGTTCTGTTACATTTTGAATTTAAAATTTATATATGGTTGCATGCAGGTGAAGAAAACTCGGTGAACCAAATGGCTGTGTGGAAAGCTGTCACTTCTGATAACTCTGTGTATGTTTGAATTAGCCTATGTTGAGTATACGTTTTTATGCTTGAATTTAGAATGTTTGATAACACATTTATTTATTGACCATTTTGTTTGTTTGTATTATGTTTTAGATGCCAAGAACCGGATGGTGAGGATGTTAGTTGCCATGCAGAGCAGCCTGCTAAGTTACGATATTGTATCTGGAAGCAAGATGTGGCCAATGGGAAGATGGCTCAGTCATGTCTTCTTGTAAGTTATTATTCGTTTTAAGCTTATTGTCTTTCCCTATCAGTTAATGGGATAATCTAATGTTGTTTTATATTAATATTGCAGGAAATTCCTGAGCATGTTGTGGCAAGTCGCTGGCTCCATGGAGCAAGGTTTGTAGATTTGGTTGACTGGGAAAGAGAAGTCAGGTATGAATGTGAAGTTCATCATACCGAAAAGGGTCAGATGTTCTTAGGGCGTGGTTGGTACAAATTTGCCAAGGAAAGGTGCCTGCTTGATGGAGACTCTATGGGTTTCAGCGTTAAGGATCCCGTCAGCAAGGAGATACTTGTAACAATGTTGAAAAATTGAAAAATGATGTAAAAGTTTGTTATAAGTATCTATCTATTTAACATTTTGTAATTCCCTGGTGGACTTAGCTCCACCTTTATATTAATATATGCATGATTTTGGTATTTAGATGTTATGCTATAAATATATTACTTTTGTTACTTGCATTACTAATATGCTGTTAGTAATATATATTACTGCTGTTACTTGCATTACTAATATGCCGTTAGTAATATATATTACTGCTGTTACAGATTTACCATGATTAATTTTTAAAACTTAGACATTGTTAAAAACTTCTTTATACACAACATTTGTAGTTTTCCTCCTGAATTTCTTTTCTTCATCATGTATCAGTATTTTGATTCCCTTTTTTGTTGTTACTCTTGACAATGCGACATAAATCTGGCCATGTGTGAATACATCTTTTGGTAAGTACAAACCAACGTTATCCAATGATTGTCCCTGTGATTTGTTGATTGTCATAGAATAGGAAACTATAATAGGGAACTGTCTCCTATTCAGTTTGAAAGGTCATGGTGATTGGGATGGTGATATGTCCATTCGAGGTATGTAAACCAAATTTCCCAAACCTTTACCACCCATTATTGAAGCCTCGAGTACATGGGCTGCCATCTTTGTTATACACAGCCTTGTGCCGTTACACAAACCTTCAGATTGATCTATATTCCTCATGAGCATTATAGGTGTCCCAACCTTTAGTTTTAAGTGATGGTTTGGCAAACCTGATGTTCGGAGGGAACTTAGAAATTCTGGCGTGAGGATATCAACTACTGCTGGGTCATGAATCTCAGACTTGTCAACTGAATTTGCGCTGTAGTAGTCACGAATCTCTCCTGCATTGTTGACTGAACAGAATTAGTAAAAGCATAAAATCGATTAATATAATCCATTAAATTATATATTTTTGTTTCTTAACCTGGCATTAAGTTAAGTATATGGTCATTGATCTGATCAACAATCTCCAGTGTAGAGGCCAGTATCGCTCGACTTTTAAGGTAATCAACACATTGGAAATTATTTATGAAATCAGGGTATGTGGTATTGACAATGGCCACAATTGGATCATCGAATTCTGTTATCAGAATATCAGGTGGTATGTTGATTTCGGCGACCCGTCATTAGGCTCAGATATCCGGCCCTCTCCTATTCTTAAAAGCCAATCTGAAAACTGTGCTATCTCATTTTTATCAGTCTGTGTTGATCCTGTTCGTAGCCGCATGTTTCTTGTCAATGTTAATACCTCAACTGAATGCCATATGTAAGATGCATTTATGGCACAGTGTACAATATCGGAATGACTGCCTCTGGGGACGACAGGTAAAATCTGTCTGAAATCGCCACCGAAAACAACAACCTTTCCACCAAATACATCAGTTGAATTTTTGTTTGCACTCATAACATCTTTCAAAGTTTTGTCAAGCGATTCTATTGCATACTTATGCGCCATTGGTGCCTCATCCCATATTATAAGCTTTGTCTGTCGTAACATGTCTGCAACATCATCGTTGAATTCAACCTTGCAAGTAGAATTGTCCATAGTTGGTACCGGTATCCTGAACTTTGAATGTGCAGTTCTACCTCCTGGAAGTAACAATGATGTTATACCGCTAGTTGCAACAGTTAAAAATATATCGTGTTTTGATCTTAAAGCTGCTGCGAGTGTTCTCCACATATATGTCTTTCCGGTACCACCATAACCATGAAGGAAGAAAACGGCAGGTTTCTGAGACTCCACAGCGTGGATGATTTTTTCATAAATACCTCTTTGCTCATCTTAGGAACATAATATTGAGGGTAGAATAGTATTAAAATAATTGATTCATAGAATTTCAAAGCGTAAAATAAAATGAATTTAATTGACGCAATAGTTACCTGTAAGAGCAGCAAACAGATTTTCAAATTCAGAGTTCATTGACGCTGTATCATAATTACGCTCATCATATATGAGCCTGTTTCCCAATTGTTCAAGAACATAAGCATCCGGATATGGAATAGGACTAAAATCCTTTAGTGTCCTTCTATTTGCTTGAAGCAGTTTCTCAATTTCTATTAAAGTCAAATTTTGTAACTCTTCTTGTGTGAGGACCAATTCTGCATTGATATGAGAAATTGAGTTATAATACTGTTGGTAAGTCATCTGTAGGTTGTTATTAAGAAATTGTTTTGTTTGCTATTTTTATTATGTCTAACAAACCTGGATTTGCAGCCAATGTTCTTTGTGTATGTAAGACACCATCAGATAATAGGAGCCAAGTTTGTTCCCAAACATGTGCAGGGCGATTAACAGCACCAGACAAAAGCATGATAACAAACAGTTTTCGAAGAAAATGACCAGTCCCCCAATGACTTGCCTCCTTTATAGCAGCTATGTATTCTTTGTCGTCTTCAAGAAATCCCATTGCAAAGCATGCATCTCTGAATGTATCATACTGGATGTTATCCACGGTCCTGATTTCCTCATAAGTTGTTGGTCCTTTTGCCACCGTCAACATCATGCGTAGGTAAAACAGTTCACCAGTTGTTGGCGGAACCCATATGAGACGTCCAATGGTGAAGCCTTTTTTCCGCGGTTTCCATTCTCTCTGTTTTTTGTGATAAACAAACTTTGAGACAAATTGACCATAAGTTAATGTTTGTGCCTCTTCATATTTAGGATTTGCCACCAGCCATGCAGTAAACATTGATTCAGTCACACTTGCAGTTTCCAGCACATTTTCCATGCGTGCATAATCTGTATAGTATATAGGTTTCTCCCCAACCAAATGATAGAACATACGTTCCACAGCTGGTTTTCTGCCATGAATATTGTAAGAGTAAATGCGCCAGCATGCTTCACTGGGAGAGACATACCTGCAGTCGAGATATTGTTGGATTTCATCAACAGGTTGATTGCTATTTGTTGAAACTGCTGCTGTTATTCTGTCATAGCCTTTATTGATATATTTGAAAAGATATTTTATGGAAGTACTCTGATTGCACCATTCCATGTTTATATGTGCCTGGTATTTCATAAGAAATCTGGTGTTATATGGAACCACATGTCTGTTGTCCAAGGTGATACCATTTTTTTCAATAGTGAAGGTTTTTGATCTTCTCCTATACAGTGGATATCCCTCTGCATCAACAATAGTGTGTTCAATAAACTTTTTGGGATAGTATTTAGAACATCGTCCATTCTTCATACATTGTGAGGTCACGCGCGCAAGGCCACAGGGTCCATGCATCATATGTGCCTTAACCAATTTGTATAAATTGGGATGAACAGTCGGGTCGGGAATTTCAGCATAAATGATCTTGTCTATGTCAGATGGTGTTGGGTATTTGCTCTGAGGGTGTAGGAATATCAAGATGTGAGCATGTGGCAATCCCCGCTTTTGGAATTCAATGGTGTACATATCTATTAAATTGAAAGTTAGTTCGATGTAATATTTTGGTACTACACAGACACATGATTGAAAAGTAGTATAATTAAATGAAACAACTTACATGCAATCACTTTTCCAACGACATGTTGTTTTGTAATATCATCCATGAGGGTATCAAACTTTATTTTAAAAACTTTTGAAATGATATCTGGGAATCCCAATCGACTTGAAATGGCCATACCGTCAAAATATAGTTGATCCATATATCTCTTGCTACCAACAAATGTTGATGGCAGAACAACTCGTTTCCCTCGCTTTTGGTGTTCATTTCTTCTATCGCCATCAGTTTGAGCGGTCAAATTATTATATTTGCCTACTCTTAACTTCGATTGATTATCTCTCAACCAATTCAGTCGTTCGGATTCCATCATAGCATAGCCGTCGACTAATAATTGTTGAAATAGGCGTCTTGAGTAAAGTAGTGTTTTTGCCTCTTTGCAACGTTGTTGTAACCGGTAAGAAAACCAATCCTTAATGCTTTGTCGGTTTCTCCTAGTGACCTCAGTTTCATGGCAATATCTGTGCATTATATTTTTCCTGTAACCATCTTCCCCATAAGGAAATATAAGAGGATACTGATAAGCCAAATATGCTGGGTGAAACTCATCTATTCGTTGCAAACCACCATTGTGGCGCTGAATTAAGATGTCCCTTTTATCAGCAGAATCAATGTCTCCCACAATGAGTGCAGCCACTTCTGAGACAGTAGGTTTGTTGTAAACACGGCCATCTTCGGATCTATCAGAAATAAGCCTGAGTTTTAAATCTGTGAAAGAACTTGTCCTTAAAACATCCCTTGCCATTCTAAAAGCTTTGGCATGAACATTGTGCTCATCTAACATCATCTTGAGCTTATTGACAACCGGGCGCTCGATGCCTTTGTTGTCCCTGTTTATTTTTCGCAGTCATGAATAAATAGTTTAACAAAATATTTTTATAAAACAATTGTGTAATTATGTCTGAGCAAGCTTACTTGAAACATTTTATTCTGTGTTCAACTTCATTGTCCGTGTCATAGATGTATAATTGAGCATATTGCGGAGGTTGCCCGATTTCTGGCAGTAGTGTACCAATTCGATGACAGGTCTGACCCTGTAGTCTCAAAGTAGGGGGTCCTCCTCTTTTAGAGTATGTTGTGTCGAACTTCATTCCAGGGGAAGTGAAGGAGAACATTGCGTTGTATGTTCGTATGTTAGCCTGGTAGTTTTTACTATCTGAATATGTTTTATTAAATAGAAGATCTTGCAACACCTGTGGAGGTTGTTCAAGGAACGGGAGAACAATTTTTCCTCCACGGCAGCAACGATAAAAGCGAGGAGTTGCTGTAATTTTGTGTCTATTCACTTTTTCTTGGTACCACATACATGCTTGGCAGTGTGCGCATTCATAATTTTGGTCGCCAATATCGTAATATTCTGAAAGAAGAAAGCACAATACTGAATATGTCTATTAACAGAAGAAGTGTACATCATTTGGTTATCAGTGTATGATATGGAAATACCTTGAAGATGGGCCTCCTGTAATTGTGCCGGGACTGAATCTTCGTCAGAGTCGGAACTATTAGAAGAATTTAAATTATTGTCAGAGTTGGAGTCATCATTGTCTTGATAATGAGATCCAACAGACATATTATGATTTGAGGTAGATGGATGATCCATGGACTGACTTGACATATTATAATTTGAAGTAGATGCATGATCCATGTTCTGACTTTGACTAACAATGTTGTTTGTATTTTGAACCCTACTAACTTCAGTATTGAACAAATTTCTCAATCTTTTTCTGTTATCCAAGATTATCTTCCTTCTCTTTCTAGCCATAGCCGTTTCAATAGTGGTTTCATATGTTGTAGAGGATGTAAAATTATGATTTAAATGGGAAGTGAGGTTGCTTGATCTGACATGGTTTCGATAATCCCTCTTTGCTTTAAGAATAAGCTTTCTCCTCTTTCTTGCGATGGATGTTTGAGAAGCAGTGTTTTTAACAACATCTGTTACCATCACAAACACAAAAGTAGGATGAATAATAATACTACAAATAAGATTGATTTGTATAGATTTATGCACAAAATATGAGATGTATAGCATGCTACTTCATGGCTTTGAATACTAAAAGTTTACAGTTTCTAATTGAAGGGGAATTGGTGGGTTAAAATGTCATGAATGCAGTGTTGATTTTAATTTTTCTTTCATACTTGAATATATATGAAGTTGGAACTGAATATGAATAGAATGATAGTTATAGATTTAAATTACCACTTATCCCTCCCTTATAACTGTTGTGTGTGTTAAATGTATTTAATTTAATCTATACAGGTTATTTATAATATTTTATTTGATGGATGTGTTACTATTTTAAAAAGACTTTAAGTAAAAACTAATATTATAAGTAAATAGAAACTGAACAGTTAACCCACTCTCTGCATGTACCAAGTACTTATTTCCTATTGCACTGAATAGAAGTTTAGCATTGCAACTGCTTGCGGTTAGGGTTTTCGACAATGGCATCTTCACACGGTGGTCCTTCTGTACGGATTCCCTCTGATGATGAAAATGATTTCAGGTATGAGCAGTTAATTTTATTTCACCTTTGCTTTGCCGTACAAAATAGGGTATATTGGTATACAAAATATAGTAGTGTGGTAATAACAGTTAACAACATTTAGTGATAGGTGTAGTATCAATATACTTTAATGTTGTATTATGTGTGATATTTGTCAAGAAATCAAATGCGACTAAATGACTATTGTGGTTTTTTATTGTTGGATTGTATAGCCCGTGGTTTCTCGGTATATGACTATTGCTTAGTAAAGAATGCTTCATATGCGGTTCGTTTTTAATCCATATTTGATGTTGGAACAACGATGATCAGGCAATGGAAATCATAGAAGAATTGGTAAAGGAAACAGGGTACGATCCTAAGGTGGAAAGAAAACGCAGGAATAAACAGCGCAATGTCATCCCTGGTCGTGTTGTGTCGAATGTTGATGTTGGCACACAAAATAGCGCAAGTGTTAAAAGCAACCCCAATGCAGGACCTATAAAGGTAAAAGAGGAATCAACAGACATTGACACAAATGAAATCAAAGTTTCAGAAGTTGGTGAAGCAAGTGGATCAAAAGAGGGTAAGAAACAAAAGGGTAAAGTGGTGAAAAAAGCAAAGGTGGGTACAGACATTACTGTAGACAGTTCTACAGGGGCTCAAAAAATTTTCTGGAACACCCATGTTACAAATGCTAAATCTACACAGCAGAATGTAATGGTAAGGAGATATTTGAATATGAGCATCATGTTATTGAAAATGTAAATAGTATATAATGTTAATAGTTCCCTTATTTCCTGTATGCAGCATTTCCCTAAGGAAATCGCCAAAAGATGCCTCCGTCGCTTTCAAGATGAAATTAACCTGCTGGATGTGAGGACGAAGAACATTGTTACCTGTCAGGTTCACAAAGCTAACAGAAAGGGAATACCCCAGCCATATGAAAAGTACATGGCCCTGGGATGGTACGAATTCGCCAAATCTCTTAACCTGTGTAATGGGGATACAATAGCGTGGAGTATGCTGCGATTCTCTCCGTATATCTATGTGAAGGTTGAAAGACAATGAAGAAACTGCTGCTATTAGCTAACCCTGTACTATACCTGAATTTTAATGGTTATATTATATGTTGGGAATGTTATTTTGGTACATTGTGTTATATATATTCTGTTACATGTTATTTTGTAAGCACTTTATCCAAAATGGGAACACAATAATATTGTGACCATTAGAAGATCTAATGTATAATCATTTTCGGGACAAAATTTTGAAGTTCTCCTATTATATTCTATTAATCCGCTATGATATGTTGTTAGTTAAAATGAAATCTGTCCCATAATATTGTATCAACATTATACTAAGATCAAACATAAAATTATTTATTGATAGTTAACATAGTCAAATGTTAAATTTCTGGTGTTTGTTTGTGAGGCACGATCAATGTTTTAGTTTACAATGTAATGACAGAAAGCTTAGGTTATGCTAATCCAAACAAACCGTTCTTTGCGACATGATTATTGTAACTACATGCAGTAGAATATTCATTAGTATATCACGGTCAACTTCGGATCGATACGAAATAATAAAAAGAATAAAAAAGGTTTATATTGTAAGGTACAGTTAAAATGGAATGTTCGATATATGTTCAAAAAGAATCAAAATAATTAATAATAGTATATATAATATGTAGTTGAATTTGAATCATTTGAATATAATAAGACACACAAACCATAGATAATTCTTAAATCAAAATGAACATAACAGAAGCACATAGCCGGCATTCATGCACTAATTATTACAGAAAACGAAATCACACACATGATTAAAAGCAAAGGAAACTAACATCCAGTTTTTATAACAAACACCTAAGCAAAACACACACGAAATAACAATAGATCTAATCAATCTTCTCCATTTTAATTATCTTCCTCAGCTTGTTTGATGACAGTTCTCCATCATGTAATCCGTCCAAATTAGTGGATTCACTTGATGCAGCAGGAAGATGCCTTTTACCACCAGGTGTGACAGCATCAGGCTTGTGCTCAGATGTAATTTCCAGGTCCTGCAAGGCCACGATGAAGACTATTAGTTAGGAATATTGATATAAATGTAAGTAGGTAAGTGTGTTGCAGTGAAACTTACTGTAACCAATTCACAATCTTCATTGGCACCTGTTTTAGCCTCATCAACACTCTCTTTAATCTATATATAGTTAAACACAGTTTTCAGTATAATATAATCATAGGAAAAGTAAAAAAATGCATACACAGTTTAAAATTTCTACCTCCAGAGTCTCAGGTATGACAGTTTGGATTGGAATAGGTTCCTTCAGAATTTACCAAAGAAAATCAAAATCAGGCAAAAAATTGTTATAATATGAAGTCCTCTTTTATAAAACAAATGTCAGTTTATAAGAGCTGACCTCATCTGTTCCCCATTTTTCCTTAAGTTGCTGGATAATAGGATCATTTTTTATAATCATAACGACGGAACAGTTCTTCCAGCGTGGATGCCACTTAACCTTCATAGCCATTTCCAACTTCAACAACTGATCAAGTGCTAACGGAAAGTCCAATGGATCAGTAATTCCACCCTATTTAAACAACTGGCCATATTAGTGTACACAGAGTATCGGAAAGTACATTCTAATTCGTCTGCACAATATAAATATAACCTCAATCATAGTGTTACGAAGTTGGGATGCAGATAAATCCAACAGCATTTCACATTCTCTGTTCCAGAAGACAAAATTGCAGCTTTGGCCCCCATGAGTAACCTCAATCTCAATCTTATACCTGAACATCATAAGAAGTCGTTCCGTTAAAAAAGCAGACAACATAGAAACATCACAAACATGACAGAAACAACATATATTAGGTGAGAACAACTAAAACCTAAGGGCTTCAGCCATGGTTTCATGACCAGCTTCACACTCAAAGGGGGGGCTGTCCCCACGCGCTATAGATTGACACATATGACAGGCACGATAGTACCATCCAAACGGAGACGCTACTAATAATTTTGTTGTAGCGACAGTAGCACAAAATGTAACCTGGACAAATAGCAGCCAAAATCAGAAATAAGTGGCGCACTAAATGATGAGGTTATAATTATGATAATATAGGAAAATAGAAAGACATACATCCGTAAGTTGAATAATCTCAGCAATAGGCAAAACAACAGCCTTTGAGAAAATTTTTGCACAGGAGTCAGCTGTTGATTTTCAGAACTTTGGGAGGAATATTGGGAATTCCCTCCAAGTTGTTCAGACAGGGTTACCCTGCTCTCCTCAGGCATTCTGCAGAGCATGGATCATTATCAAATTCATACATGAAAAAAATAATTGCACATAATGGATGACACTATCAACATACCTATCAATGAAGTCTTTCATGATAGGAAAATCAGCATCAACACATAAAAGGGTCACATTGTAGGTGTTTGTCACAGACAGAGGATACTTTCCTGCAAATTCAAATTATACCTTGTCAATATATTTAACACAGATTTTGTAGTTTTAGTATTAATTTAAAAAATAAGTCATGGAATAACCTTCTTCCTTCACTTTGGCATAATGAAGCAACACAACTGTAGGGAGTGATGCAGCAACCCTAACTTTGTTAAACTTGATGAACTGATCCGCGTATGATTCCCACAGAGTACAGTTCACCATGTTGTTGCTAAACCATGATCACAACACATTAAGATATATAACATGATTCATATATCAGGGAGTCTAATGTATAAAAAAAACAAACCTGTGGTCACGCAACATCATGCTAATTTGCTGCTTCTTTGCGCCCGACTCAGTCTGTGCATAACCAATACTATCCACCATTCCAACGACATCTAAAATAAATTTATTAATTTCACACGGCTAAAATGCATCAAAACATGAGATAATAAAACAGCCAAAAACTATACTCACGAATCAGAACATGTTTGTCAAACCTCCCTGTTATGATGTCCGAAAAACTTGTAAATAAAATCGATTTCGGGGGTATCTCATGTTTGTCTTCATCAAGAACAGACGTTCCAGCAGTAAACTTGATCATATATTTGTGTCCTGATGCCCTGAACGCCAGAACATAAGGCACCACCTTAAAATTAGATACAGTATAAGTATGCCCTAATAAGCATTTTTCGGTGAACACCGACACATGTGGTGCTGGAACAACAGCATGAATATCATCTCCCTGCGCCAGAAACCAAAAAATGATTCAAACTATACAAACATAGGTAAATGATAAACATACTGAAACATAAACAGGGTAATCACCAATTTGTCAACAAAGATCATTTCAAAATGTTCCTTGTTGTTGGAGACAACATTCCATCTGTGGTGAATCCTAACAACAATCTTCCAAAGCTCTTTTCCATCATTGATCTCTGCTATTCTCTCAACAGGCCTTGACATGATAATGCAAATTCACACTGCACTGAATGATAACCGCAGAAGTTAGCAAGCATGGAAAGAGAAGAACGAAATCACTGATAAATAGGCAAGCCATTTAAACAGGTAATTACTGCCATTGTGCAGTTTGGAACGTGGATAGGCACACAATGACGGACCTTACGTAACTGCAACAGCATGAGAAGCTGGGAGGGTGAAACTCCCACAGCAATAACTGCCGCAGCCCACCATGCAGATGAATGATCAGAAAATCAGTATTAACCGCCAAAGCTGATGTGGATTAACCATGGAACAGATGCTGATGTGGATAGCCTAAGAATTGCTCAAATGGTAGAGTTTTCTTATATGATAGATTAATTAATTAATTAATCGTATATCTGGGTCAACATTAAAATAATTTGTTATTGATTTATTTTTAAGCGTATATATATATATATATATATATATATATATATATATATATATATATAATTTTAAAATTTGATCTAATGATAAGAAAAAATTTAAATCTTTAACTTATTTATTTAATATAAATGGCTAATGAGGTGAAAAACTATTACAGATAAAGTACAAAAAAATATAGTTTTTAGGGAAATAAAATATGAAATGTGTTAGTGGAATGGTAGTTGGTAGAGATTGAATGAGAAAAAAAAAACCTCCATAAAATATCAAAATTATGTTTAAAAGGAAAATTTTATGGAAATACTAGCGTCCAGACCTCTGTCCGCTTTCTTCGCCTTGCAAGCGGATAAAAATTTAAATAGTATTTTTTATGTGATGATTTTTATTTTTATTTAATTATTTATAAAATATAAAAAAATAGAATGAAAAGAAATAAAACCTGCCATATAACAGTTGGTAAAGAAAAGTTAAAGTTAAAAAATAACTGAAGTGGATATAATTGGAAGGAAAATAGGCTACACCAAAATCATGTTTTGCCTTTATATATTGTTATAAAAAAATATATTTTTTAATGTTAAAAGGGTTTAATGGATATGCACTGACAGTGTAAAACAGTTTTACACTGTCATCCAATAGAAAACAAGCAATTTGCCATGTCATTAAATTTTTTTTAACATAAAAGTGTGATAGAATTGGATACATGGTTGTGATTGATTGAGAGTGTAAAACTATTTTACACTGTCAGTGGCATCACTCATTTTCTCATGTTAAAAAATCTGTGCATACAAATAAACTTGATATCCAATTGAAAAGTTAAAGGCAGGATATAAAAATAAATAATAATAATAATAATAATATAATAGATTATAAAAATTATGAAGGAATTGTGAAATTTTATCTTTAGAACTGTGAGGTTTGGTTAATGGGATAATGGAGTTAAGGAGGAAATGGGTGAATAGCTGAGTGGGTGAGGTTTGACAAATGCAGTTAATTCTGAAGTTTGGTAAATGGGTGAGTGGTAGAGAACGTGAGTAAATGTGTGGAATTTTATTAGTTGATACTTTAAGTGATTATTTGTGGATTTTTATTAATTAATATATTTATTAACTATTTATTAATTTTATTAATTAATAATATTTGATCAATGAAATTAATTGAGAGTTATGATAATGGGATAAGTGAAAGGGAACGTGAAATAAGTGCATTTTTATTAATTATAAGTATATATGATTATAAATACGTATGATAATGAATGAAGTACAATTTTATGATGAGTTGCAATATTCTGTAACCGTCACTTTTGTCGTTCTTACTGTATTAAAAATCTTCTCCCACCATTATCAAAAAAAAAATCTTCTCCCACCATTTACTGCACTTTTTGACAAACCTTTCACGATCTCTTGTTAAGTTACTTTCATTTTGCTATTAAAAAGGAAAATAAAATATGTTTTTCATTACCAAAAAAATCCGTGTATAAATAGCAGTAGTATTAGAGCAAACATTGCAGTTGAAAATAAAGCGAAAAGAAGAGGGAAAAGGAAGAAACCATGAGTCGTGGAAACCAGAGAGAGGTGAGTCATTTTCTTCGCCTTTCATATACAAATCTTCTCATTACTCAATGCATGTTGATCACATTTTGTTACATTTTTTTCTCTTTCTCTCTGTTTGCAATTGTGCATTTTCCGATCACTGTTCGATGCATCTTCCGGTGACTGTATTTGCATTTTCATCATTTGTTCGGTTACTTCTTTCTTTCCGATTTTACATTTTATCCGGCGACCTGTGCACTCTCCGGTTACGATCTTCTGCGTCTTGTTTAGTTTATTCTTTCTTTCCGATTTTACATTATTTCCGGCGACACGTGCACTCTCCAGTTACAGTTACGATTTTATGCGTCTTGTTTTGTTTCTTCATTCTTTCCGATTTTACATTTTTTCCGGCGACCTGTGCACTCTCCGATTACGATCTTCTGTCTTGTTTTGTTTCTTCTTTCTTTCCGATTTTACATTTTTTTTCCGGCGACATGTGCACTCTCCACTTATGATTTTATGAGTCTTGTTTTGTTTCTTCTTTCTTTCCGATTTAATATTTTTTCCGGCGACACGTGCACTCTCCAGTTACGATTTTATGCGTCTTGTTTTGTTTCTTCTTTCTTTCCGATTTTACATTTTTTTCTGGCGACGCACTTTACAGTTAGGATTTTAAAGGTTTTCCGGCGTATATACTCCGGTAATACAGTTATTGATCAAGATGATCTTAATAGCCAACAGATCTAAATGAATGATTAGAAATTATTTTTTGCCTAACTGTTTGTTCGATGCAGTTTTTATTAGTACAAATTGTGTGATTCTGTTATGAAAACAGTAAATTGGATTTAAGCCGATTCTATTTTAATTTACTCTATTCAATTTTCATTTTGATGAAAATACCAATACTATTACTCAATAATTTGTATGATAAAGAACAGATTGTAGTTAATTCACACTGCAATGCGACTGTAAAAACTGTTTCTATTTTTCATTTGAAATATAATTTAATACATTTTTTCTGGTAAAAAAATTGTACTTATTTTGAGAAGATTAAGTATAACTCTTCTATTGAAAATTTGACGCTCTTTTAATATTGTAAATATAATTACATTAAATTTCTACGATAACAAATACTTTCATTAAAATATGTTAACACAATTAATTTATTTGTTTTTAGATAATTGTATTTGCTCTCGTGAATTGTAAATGTTAAGTATCAAAACTCTGTTTTATCTTGCAGCGTCGCTGTACCCTCGAGTTCGACGGTGCATCCAGTGGAAATCCTGGAAAGTCTGGTGCAGGAGCTGTACTCCGTTCTGGGAATGAGGTGTATACTCTATGCATCAATTCATTTTTGTATTATAAACTAGTATATAGTATCAAATGTAGCTAACTCTTGGGTTTCTCTAAAGGTCCATCGCTTCAGTAAAGGACTGGGCATTCAAACAAATAATTCTGCTGAGTATGAAGCTTTACTTTTGGGATTGAAAGAAGCCAGTGACAAAGGGTATGATCATGTTGAAATTCGAGGCGATTCTAAGCTTGTTTGCGAACAGGTTAGTTTAGTTATTTACCATGTATGCATTTTCCAATTGTTCACAAAATACTGCTGAATTGAAATTTTAAGTAATTATTATAGTGATTGTTATTTATTATTTGCTTTATATCTTCCTTTTTCTAAGGAATTTACCGTAATATTTTATTGGTTTTGCAACAGCTTAAGGGTAATTGGAAAGTCAACAACCCGAATTTAAGGGACTTGCGTGATAAGGCTTTGGACTTGAAGGATAACTTCAAGTCAGTCAAGGTTCAACATGTTCCTAGGGTATACTCTCTGCTCTATTTCATTTATTGACACAATAAAAAAATGTTTGTCAAATTGCCATCTTTCTTAATTGGGTTTTGCTCTATGGAAAACTGTAGATGGTATTTTAAAACTACTTATTGCTACCTCTTTTAACTTTTGAGAATCAAATATGACATTTTAATTTGCACAAGCTTGCATACTAGTTACTCTCTTGAATATAAGATCATTGGCACCATTGTCACTAGTCCTGTATATTTTCCCCCATTATATAGTAATTTTAACAAATGCCTTTCCTTCTTTTTAATGCTACAAGGGTTCTAACAGAGAAGCTGATGCTCAAGCAAGTTGGGGCAAAAATCTTGAAGGTCAGACTTCAAATCTTTTCTGAGTTCTTTATTATTTGATTTCCCAATTACTCTTGTGGCATTTTGACACATCTTGTGTTTAATATATCTTTTGGCTTTTTAAGAAGAATGAATTACCAATGAATTGAATCATAAGCTGATTTGAAACTGAAAAAATGAACACCAATAGAATCATTCTAATGGATCTTCTTATATTTTTGCAGCTGGCCAAGTTCAAGAAGACTATTACTACTACTGATCATCTGTGACAGCATGCCACTGTCAAAAACTATTGGCAACTATGTTACTTTTCTTGTTTAGATTGTGTTTACTAGCTAGTTAAGCATTTTGGGTGGTCTTACATTTGACACACTGCATGTCAGTGGTGAAACTCTGTTTGCAATTTGATCATTTGGTTGCTTTAGGGGCTTAAGAATGTTGCTTTTGATGTTTGGATTTTATGTTTGGATGTTATGTGAATGTTTCTGAGTTTACTATTTTCTTCCTTCATTTGTTTGTTTAAATCTTATAATCTCGTGCTATGTGATGACACTTATTTTTGTTTGATGTAATGACCCCAAAAGGTACTTGTGATCATTATAAATATTAGAGCAATGTAGACCATACAATAAGAGAGAGAATTGAAAAACTTTCATTGTTTAAGTATAAATTTAGACGTGCATGGCAATGGAGGTATGAGGAGTTTCAAATTGACTATGTATTGTATAATGTTGTGCAAGACACGTATTGTATACATATATATGTTGTTTAGAAGATTGTGGTGTTGTATGTGCTGCAGTAAAAACGAGGGGTAAATTGTTATTCAATGCATCAAAATATAGGCATAACCATGATGATACTGGTGTCTGTTGCTCCAAAACTAACTTTCCGAGCCAACATGATTCAAAAACTAAATTAGCAACTCAACTCTACACTCAACTTTGGCCCTGGATTGAGACAAGATGGCTTGTCTTTTCGCAGAGCACGAGATCAAATAATCTCCAAGATATACACAATACTCAGACATAGATCTTATAGAGTCAGGACATCCACCCTAGTTGCATGAGTATATGGAGTTTATTAATAGAGGATGGATAAATATGTAGACCAAGTGTAAAAGTATCCTTAATATATTGAATGATTTGATTCACATTAGTCTTGTAATATGTCCTCAAGTCACAATAATAGATATTTGGTCTTGTAAATGTTAACTATTGTAAGACTCCAACAAGGTTGTGGTATTCAGTTGATTCATGATAAGGATTACTTAACAAGACACTGAGTTTTGTTTTCTTGTTTTGATACTCTATTTTTAGTAAAATTTATCGTTTATTTAATTCCTCATTAAACCCCTCACTCACAATGTTTAAATGGTATTTTCATGCATAAAATGTAGCTATATGACTAATTCAGTCTTAAATGAATCAATTTAAAGAGATTCATGAATTGAATCAAAATTTTCTATTTGCATGTATCAATTCAAGGCATGTTATGAATTGATTCAAATGAGACATTTTCAAATTATGCATGGTCTCTGTGTTATCCGATTTACACCACATCACGAATCGATTCATGACTTAAAAATTCTTGGCATGCTTCATTTTTTATTAGCTAGATTCATAAACTTTTGTGGCCTGGTTCTTAAAATCTTGTGAATCTATTCACATGGTTGAGATCATGGCATGAGCTTTTTAGGGTCATTAAAATATTTTGCATTAAGTTTGTGCTATTTCTCAACCACCTATATAAATATTGTTTTCTCATTCTTAAATCATAACACAGATCAAATTCTAAGTAAGAAAAAAATAACTTCATCTTTCTCAAATTGTATAACCATAATCTTATATATGAAGAATCATCAACATATTTGAGTGCATGTGATGACTGCTTGTGAAGAAACAAATTAGAGTGCTAAAGATTATTTGAAGTGTGTTGATTTCTAACATTTGGATATGGTTGAGGAATTCAAGAATTGAAGTTTCATTTAAGAAAAGATTGATTTTCTCCATTGAAGTGGAGTTTCTTGCATGTGTCAACCAATTGAAGAATCATTACAAGTCTTACAAGACAAATCAAGTGAATATTGTTACAAGTGTGAAGATTGAATTCTTTTAAGGTTGAAGATAGAGATTAAGGTTGTGATCGAGTTAGAAGTTGTGGTTAGCTCAGTTGTGCAAATAAGGATTGATCAAAACAAAGATAACTTAGATTGAGCCGATTTATCTTTTTTGCTTTTTTTTTTTTGATTTTGTTGTAACCAAAAATTGAACCAAAATTATATAGGGGAAAATTTTATTTTCCCAGTTCAATTAAACTGGTATAATCTAGGAGAAGTAGAAACTCTCTGATTCACTATACCTTAAAAATTTCTACAAGAGATTACAAGTTAGTAAATAGTCTCTTGAATTTCCAAAAACAAATTCTATTTTCTACCTAAGTGTTCTCAATCTCTCCAGCTCTCTTTATGTGAATCACATAAACTCAAGTATTTATAAGTGTTTTTCACTCCCATTAGTTGACTCAAAAGTCTCCATATTTAAGAACTCGGATGAACTTATACTTTTGCCTTTCTAACTTGGATTACTACCTCTTTCATATGTCTTCTTGTCTTAACAAACAAAAGTGATATAGATACATATTTATAATGTACTGAAACTCTAATGGGCTATATATTCAAAACAGTCCCAAAACACGAAAAGCGTCCTGATTAAATCAACTAGGTATTCACGAAGAGCCTCCCATTGCCCTTGTCGAACGTTAAAGAGACTTGTCATGAAAATCTTCCGGTGTTTGTTGGCGGAGAACTGGTGCATTAGTGTCTTTGCCAAATCCTAGTAAGTGGTCACGAAATACTTCGGCAAACCAATGTACCAACGAAGGGCGACCTCCGTGAAGGTACCCGCCATCAATTTTCATTTCAGATAATCATCTGCGTCTATTTTCGCCATTCGGATGTTGATCGTGAGGACATGCTCTTATGGGTCTCGCTTCCCGTCAAATGAGGACAAGGGTGGTGGTTTAAAGTTCTCTGGAACCCGATCGTTCTTGATGGCTTCTGACAAAGGCTGAGTATCCATAGCATCATCCCGATCCTCCTCCGAATGAAGGTTCTTTTGATTTTGCTATAGGTCGTGGACCATACCCAGGAGATGCTCATTTTGTTGGCGCAACATATCTATTGTTGCGGCTAGTTCCTCCATTTCGGCCTGTTGGCCACTGTTACTGCTGTCGATCCGATTCTGATGGCGTGGGCTACGTCTATTCGCAATTTTGGTGTGGACGTAGGAAAGTTTTACCTTTTCCCACAAATGGCGCTAACTGTTCTTGAGGAACAATATTGATAATCTCCCCAAAGCTGGTTGGGAGAGGTTGCAGATAAATTAGTTATGCATTTCTCGGTTTGTGTATTGGTTACCTCCCTCGGAGATGGGGTGGGTATACTTTTAAGTCTTTCTCGTTAAGGTATTATCCTTGTGTTTATGGTCATGATTATTGTATCTCATCTTGTCCCCCGAACGGTCGCCTTAATGAATTGTCGCTTCAATGCGATCATAATGGCTATTGAAGGGTAGTGTCTACTAGAGAACTGGAGTATGGATGGCGCATTATAGTCTTGAGGGACTGATATTCTTCCTAAGTGAGGGCGATCCCATGGGGGATCTTTTGGGCGGCTAGGCCAGGCGACCGCGCTGAGATCCTATCCTTAAGTGTGCCCTGGGCGGAATGTCGTTCGTGGTTGACACATACCACTTCCCCAAATGTACATAGTCCACCAACTGTGAGGCATAACGGGGCAAAGCTCTTAAGTAAAGGTGTCTCAGTGTCTAACCCGAATTTTTCTCTCCAAATGTATATAGCCCACCAAGTGCGAGGCGTGGCGGGGCAGGGCATTTAACGCCCGTATTTCGATTTATTATTTAATTTGGATTATTTTGGTATTTATTGAGTTTTGGCGTATTTTGAGCGATTTAGTCGGTATTATTTCGGGATAGCGGATCGATAGTTAATCGAGAATTTTAATATTCTTATTATTATAAATATTATTATAGCGATATTTGAAGTTTTGGAATTTTCCGAGTAATTAAGATTAGACCGAGAATTTGAGACATGGAGTAATAAGGGAGTGTATTAATTCAGTAAGTGGGCTAAGTGAATAAGTCAGTTACTGTGCGTGTGATTTTTATAGGTCCAAATTGAAATAATGGAGAAGTGAGGTATACACCTTGGTTTTTAGAAAACCGGAAACATAACATTTGGGAGCAATAGAAGAGTAGCAGTGAAGAGGAAAATAGGAGAAAAAAAGGTGATACGTGAGCTGTGCCAGAAAAGAGAAAACGAGATAATTATGCAAAGCCGCAAAGCATGGATTCGACCGGAATTTCAATCGGAGGAACAAATTGTAGAGCGGACTCCGAATACAAGGTAAGAGTGGGGTTCTTGCTCTATAAACGGGGATATGATGGACCTTATGTGGGGTTTAGAGGATTAATATTGTCTTTATGTGTTGGTATGCTTATTAGTGTATGTGTTGTCGCTGTGTGAATTTTATGGAAATTGTTTGTAGAAATTGTTGTTGTATTGCTATTCTGAAAATTGTGTGGAATATTATATTGATGTGTGATTATTGATGGCTGTAGGTGATGAATTTATATATTCTGCATTGTGAACTGAACTGGTGACATTGTGATGATAAAATTTTCTGGAATTAGAAATTGTCTTTGAGTTCGAAACTGATACCGGAATAAAAGAGATTAAATCTGGAAGAAGAAATTTTAGGGACGGGGGCCACAAGAAGAAGGACGCACATCCCTTTTGAGGAATGAAGAGTGGGGAGACCCTACATTTACTTAGGGGCGAGCAACCCAAGAAAGAGGGACGGGCGCCCTTTTTAGGGAGTCCCTGGGACGTGTGTCCCCTACTGGGACGTGCATCTTGTGAGGTAGGGACGAGGGTTTTAGTACAACCTCTCCATTATACTACTTATCATGCATTAAGCTAAAAATGAAATACTAAAATTGATACATTTAGGTACTAGCCACAAACTTAAATTAAATTAAAGTAAACTCAATTAAGCCAACGGAACTAAACTGTAAGTTTAACGCACCAATTTAGTTAGCAGCTTTAGAATAATTGGTAGTAACCTGATTTAAGAAGTCAGAAGCAAATAGATAATTTAGTAACAGAGGGGACAGAGTTAATACTAATAGTAAGATTCTAAACGCCTGGACTAAAACATTTAGTAGAATAATCTTGTAGCAATAACAAAGTGATTTTCCTGACAGTAGCATAACAAATTCCTAACAGTAGCAGAGTAAATATTTATCAGTAGTAGTGCTATAAAATATCAGTTAGCAGAGTGACTTTTAGAAGTAGCAAGAATGGTTTCTATGGCATACCAGTGACAGGAAATAATATAAATAACAGACCGGAACTAAATTAACCGAGTAGTATAATTTAGGCGAGTCTGGAAATAATTTGGTAACCGTATTTTGTGACGTTTTTGGCGATGTTGTGACGTAATGCATATTATGAAATATCGCGAGTTTTTTGAATTGCAGGAAAATTTAAGTGACGATTATTTATCAATAATTATTGATAATTTTGGTGATGTAGGCGAATACCTTTGTGACGATATTTGGTGACGTGTTTGTGATTATTGCGAAATGCAGTCAATAAAGTGACGTTGAATTACCTCTAATTATTGGTAACATTTGTGATATAGGCGTATGCCTCGTGACGATGTTGTTGTGATTTGTTTTGTGATGATGCATTCATTGAGTCGCATGATTGCATTTTTATGACGGCTTGGATTGGCAAACAGTGACGAAGGCTTATGCCTGTTTTGATGCCTCTATTTATTGGCAATTGGCGATGGGGGCTGGAGTCCTGGGTACCACATGCATGTGCATTTGTTAGAGTCGCATTTCATTTGTGTGAATATGAGTTTATGTGATTTGATGTGTGAACTTATGTGAATTGTTGTGTAATCTGAATATAAATTTATGTGAGATATTGTGACGTGTGTTGTTTTGATTGAAACAGTGAAGTAAACTAGACAGTAACAATTATACTGCAAAGTGATAATTATTATAACTCGAACCTGAAAATATATTGTTTATCATAACCTTGTTTATATTGTTTGATATCTCACCCTCTTTATTTGTTTCACCGTTACCTTTATACTAGTAACGTGCAGGTGATAGCTTTAATGAAGATTTAGACGCTGTGAGTCGAGTCGGTGGTCGCTCTGATACATAGCACTCGGGGGGATAAACGCGTGTTTTAATTATTTGTTACTTGCTGAATTTTTAGTGATGTTTTATTGTTGAATTGTAGCTTAAGGCTATATTGCGAAGATGCTATGATTAAGTTGAAATTTTGTGAAGTTTGGTGATTCCGCTGGAGATTAATTAATTTTGTTTAATGAAGTGATTTTGAGGATTAAATTAAATGTTATAATTGTTCGTTTTAATTATACATGCTATGTATATGTGATGAAGGCATGTATGCCGTAAATGATTTAAATGACGAAATTTGACATCTCAATTGTTGATAAAGTTTTTTAATAACTCTGATTTTTCGTTATAATTACCGAGTAATTTATCGAGTAAAATTGGGGTGTTATAGAGAAAAGCGCTTAAGTAAAGGTGTCTTAGTGTCTAACCCGAAATATATTTCTCCAAATGTACAACTTGTTATTGAGCCTTTCATTACGGGGCTTGAGAGCGGTCCAAAACAATATTTATGAATAAATTTACTTAAATAGTCTTTTGGTCTCTATAATAAGTTGGTGTGTTTTTATTTTCGTCTCCAAATGTACAACTGAATTTTGTTTGGTTTTAGTTAGGGGTGGCAAAATGGGCTCGACCCGTTGGGCATGCCCGTTTTACCCGCACTTTAGTGCGGGGCGGACCAAGGTTTTAAGTCCTCACCCTTTAATGTGACTGCTCCGCACCGCCCCGTTTTTATGTGGGCTTTTGCTGGCATGTAAATTAACATAAATTTTTACATTTTTAGGCTTAAAAGGTGTAGTGTCTCTGGGCTTAGCCCGCCCTGTTCTCACTTTTTTGCGGGACGGGGCAAGGTTTTAAGTCCGCACCCTTAATTATGTATGCCCCGTCCCGTTTTTTTTGCGGGCTTTTGCGGGGCGGCCCTAAACGGGGTTTGGCATACCCGTTTGCCACCCCTAATTTTAGCCCCTAAAGTTAAAATCTGCACTGCGGATTTCTTTATGGATTTTAATTTTAGGGACTAGGGATTATTTCCAAGAAAAATAAAATACAAGAATGAAAATAAAAAACAAGCCAACTTACACGGACCAAAAGATTATTTAAACCATAAATTTTTTTTTTTATATGTATATTATAAATTAAAGTGTTTAATATGTTTGTGGTACTCCTAAATATCTCATATTTTATTTTTAGTCTCTCAAAAAATTTCCTTCAAAAAATAGTCTTCCTAAAAATTTTATTCACACTTTTAGTCCCTCTTGCAACTTAGCGACAAAATTAACAACGATTTTAGCGACAGTTTACTAATAGCAACGCTTTTGAATGCAAATTTTTAGAAAGACTATTGTTTTAAAAAAATGTTTTAAAAAAGAACCATGAGATATTTAGGAGGACCAAACATTCTTAACCCTAAATTAAATTATTTTCATAAACTATTTTATTTTGGAGAACTTATAAAATTAAATTAAAAAAAAAATGAAAAACATCGTAAATTATTTTGATAACACCTCTAAAACAAAATCACAAAACTTGGATCACTAACGATATTTTCAAATAACTCAATCGAAATAGTTCATTCTTAAAAAACTTTTTTTTCCACCCACTTTCTCTTAAAAGTTTTACCCACTCATTTGGTGTTTGTAAATCCAAAACACTTGGTAGGATTCTAAACGGACTGGCATCGCTGTTCGTCTTCTCCATAGCAGATTCTCAACTGCACTCTATCATTGTAAGTCACACTCAATCATTGATTCTCTTACTCATTTTCTTTTTTCTTGACAAAAATTTCTTGTTATTCATTCCAATTCAATTCAATTCCATCACAAACAACACTGAATTAGGTTAACTTTTAGGTTAGACTAATGATTCTCCCATTCATTGTAGTTGACGATTCACTCTTTCGTGAAACAATTTGGGGAAACTAAGTTGCTTATGATTTGGATTTGATGATTTTTTTATAGACGGTAATTGGTAAAAATGAATGAAAGTTTAGAACACATATATCTCATGTGTGAAATCCTTCTTATATTACTAAGTGTCGGTGTCGTGTTTCTGGCGTCTCTGCTTCACAGGCCGTGAGGAATTTATTTATGAAAATAAGTTGTTTTGATTAGTTATTCCTCAACTAGAGCACCGGATAACAATTACTGGATTTGTTTAAATTGTTTTCTTCAGGCTAGCGTCTTCGCAAGATGAGTAAATCAAAAGCAGATGAGAAGATTCTCAGCTACAATGATGTGGTGCTGAGACGATCTGATCTAGACATCCTCGGTGGTCCATATTTTTTGAATGATCGAATTATCGAGTTTTATCTGAGTTATCTTTCGTCATTCTATCCCTCTTCGGATATCTTGTTGGTTCCACCATCCATTGCGTTTTGGGTAATACAATGTCCTTTTGCCGCGGCTTTAAAAGATTTCTTAGAGCCTCTTCATTTGTCTGAAAAGGAACTTGTTTTATTTCCCGTCAATGACAACGAAGACGTTAACACAGCGGAAGGTGGATCGCATTGGAGCTTACTTGCATACTACCGCAATGCGAATCTATTTGTTCACCATGATAGCTGCAGAAGCTTAAATTCAGAACCTGCTATGAAACTCTATAAAGCTGTTGTAGAATATGTGGGATTATCTGAATCAGGATCCGAGGCCCGCTATCTGGAATGCACTGATTCGCCTAAGCAAGTGAACGGTTATGATTGTGGCTTATATGTCACAGCCATAGCAAGAGTGATATGCGACTGGCATGTAAATGGTAAAAAGACTGATGCAAATGATTTGTGGTTCTCTGTCGTGAAGGAACGGGTTACTTCATCTTCTGTTCACTGCATGCGAACTGAGATTCTAGTGTTGATCAGAGATCTAATGGAAAAGCATTCAGGCCAGCATGCGCAAGAATAAAACCGGGTTTCCACTAATTCGATTTTGAAGGCCTCTGATTTAGTGTCTAGTCTAGTTTAGCATATTCATGGTTGTTAGCAAGTGAATACATTTCTGCATTTTTTTTCTTGGAACTGTGTACGAAATTAGATTTTCCTTTCACTTGAATGTAGTGACAAGATTTCTATGTTACAATGTGATTAATGTGATAGAATGTAGTACAGTCACATTTTTATCTACTGTGTAGTGCAGTGTGCTAGTTTGCTTTACATTGGTTTTATTCAACAAAGTCCATTGTTAATTTTCATACAAACTTATATGCGCAATGCCCAAGTGCATTTTACTCATGGAAATTCTTATTCCACCCCATGGTCTAAAGAAGTACTCTATGAAATTCATAAAATATCCTTCCAAAACCGGAAATATATTTCTAGTGAGCACCATTTATTGTTAAAATTGATTGCAAATCAGAAGTATATTTGCGGTTTCAAAATCGACAATATATTTTCGGTTTCTTCTGTTACTCGTATCAGAACCATTTTACCATTTTAATATATTTACGTTTCATTCGCACATAATACAAATATCTGTACAATTGAAAAAAAAAAGTCATAAATTACTGAATAACAATAAGCTATTGGGTATGACGAGATATAGTGCAGTAGTACGAGATACAAAAATGTAATTCAAACTGAATAACAAAAAAGTACAATCAAATAACAAAAAAAAATAACAAAAACTACTGGGTATGGCAGATGATGAGTCGGCCTGTCACCTTTGAGGCGTTCCTCTGCTGCCTCCTGTAAAGCATAGCATCCCGAGCCTCTGCCATGATGGCATCCAGAGTCCGTCGAGCATCAGATCCATCAGGAAATAAACCTCGCTCAATAATCTCCTGCACAAACTCCATGATACGACGACACCTGGGCAACATATCAGTGGCATGATCAGCCCTAGCCTGCTTCTCCTCTAGGATCTCCTTATGAACTGGCCTCGGTGGGTTCTCTGGAACATCCTGTATCATGTATAGATGGGATACCCGAAAGAACGATAACATGTAACCGTACTCGTAGCTCCAGTCGGATGTAGCTATGATACTTCTGGCCTCCTCAGGAACAAGATGATTCTTAAAATCATCAAAAAGCTCATCTATATCCCTCTGTCTCAGCGCCGGAGGAGCAGCTACAGTAGGATCTCGGGGAATAGTCTGGGTGAATCCGAACTGATGCATCACCTGCTCAAGCATATTGGCAGTCGTCTTGCAAATCCCGCAAGCCAACCAACCTGTAAACAGCGACACCTCGCCAAATGGTATCGCCTCGCGGTGGTCGTTGTATGAAGAGAAGTGCACGTCCTCATAGGCCAGCCAGTCAATGTACAACCGGAAAGGCTCTACCGCATGGTTCCCTCGGAGGGGGTCGTATGCGCAGGCACGCAACTTATCTTTAGTATAACCCTCCGCAAGTGACCAACCTGAGATGCGGGGGAAGTGTTGTAGGATCTATCCTTGAAATAAGAAAATTAAATAGTTAGTTTCCCGAATCAAAATAATTAACAAATGCCACAAGGAAAAAGAAGTGATACTGTCATGAGTGACATATCGCCGGTTATCTGCTTCATATTCCACTTTATCTCTTCATCTAGCTTTGTGTACAAGTATACCAGGAAAAGCAGCCCCCCAGTTCCACTAGTGGACTGTCCCAAGATCAGCAAAAAACTGGAGGTACATAATATTAGTGTAAGTGGCACTGGTGTCCATAAAAGTTTGTGTGCCAACAAGAAACAAAAGGTATGCTCTCATGGCATACCTCTTGTGCATGGTAACCTATTCAGCATCACCATCGTCTCTCATGCATGTTGTACCTCCTCCTCGAACACCCAAGCCAAATAACTCTATCTGACGTGACTATCTCGGGTTTTATCAATCTCTTCCAGGCCACTCTCAGGAGTAACTCCCAGCATCTGAACCAGCAGATCCAACGCCTCCTCCTTATCGATCCTCTCATGATCCAAGAATTTCCCTCTAATCGGAAGATGCAACAAACACGCGACCTCGTCGAGTGTGATCGTCGTCTTACCATGTGGTATGTGAAACAACGACGTCTCATGGTTCCATCTCTCGACAAAAGTGTTAATCATACCCCAGTTGACCATACTGTATCCACACTGGGCCAAATGTTTCAACCCTGTAGGCTGTAAAAGCTCATCAAACCATGGCTTTGTAAGGGGTATCAGTCTACTGATCTTCCGCCCATGGCTAATGACCTTGAGCATATCACGGTCCTACATAAATATTTTGACGGGTTTAAACAACAAACCAAAATTAAAAATTCATAAACAAAATCATAATTTAAAATGTAATAATCAAAATTCAAAATTCATACATGTCCATCCCAGATACGTCTAGCAACATGGTCAGGGTAAAGAGAAAGAAAGGATAAATCATACGGTCCTCCTCCAAAAGCCTGAGGCGCCGCAGGCTATGCAGATGCTCGCAGTGCAGGTGCAGGCTGTGCACGAGCTGCATCTAGTGTTGTTTGAGGTTGTGATGGAGGTTGGGGTGAAGGCTCTGATAGAGGCTGAGATTGGGCCTCTGGCACCTCTGGTGTCGCCTGAGAACCTAAGGCCTCTCCCGCCTCAAATGTTGTAGGTGGAGAGATGCGTCTGCGGGAGGATGGGGGTGGAGAAGGATGGATTGGAGAATCTCGTTAGCTACGGGAGGTCGAAATAGTGGGAGTAGCAGGAGGAACACCGGAAGATGAAGCTGGTGCATCTGTTACAGCTTGTCCAGATGCAGGAGGAGGTTGGGTTGGCTGAATCTTTTCTCTCTGTACAGAAGGAGTTATGCTACTCTTCCAGGTCTCAATCGAGATGCTCAGTCAGTCATTTCTCCTGTAGAAGCACGAAAGAAATGTTAACTCAAGGACCGATGTTGAAAACAAACTTGAAAACACATAAGGGAAAAAATCGGATATATACATGCGGTTTTGTTCTTGATGAAAACCGGAAGTATATTTCCTGTTACTGATGCGATTTCAGAGGTGCGTTAATGACACCTCACCCCCATAAAAGAATTCAATTAAATAGCTTAATAGCCATTGATCATTTAAAAGACATGTCTAACACCTTAGAAATGATTTATAATGTTCAAAACAATGGACAAATACCTAATTTCTGACATAAAACACACATTTAAGTGGATTTTACATAAACTCTAAAAATTTCAAAATAAACTTACTTGATTGATTGTTGTTGTTTTTTTCGTTTGATTGTTGTTGGATGCTTGATACCTTAGAACGACTTCGATTGCAAATACGGTTGATTCGGTGAAAGTGAAATTGAGAGAGTGAGTGTATTTAGTTTTGTTTTTGAAACTGTAATGGGAGGGGAAGAGGGAGCGCGCCTTTTAGGTGTCCCACGAACCGGAAATATACTTGTGGTTCCATACCGTAGTTATACTTCCGGTTAGTTCCAACGTTAATGTCAATTATGGTGTGCACCGAAAATATACTTCTAATTTTGAGGGGCATTTTTGAGATTTCGCATGGTGCGTTTGAAAAACATAGAGTAGAATAAGAAATTCCCTTAATTTATTACTATCCCTGTCTTTATAATTACACAATTTTGAAAAAAACATAAGAATTAAAACGTAAAGTTAGTTATTTGATTAAGAGCTGAAAAGTCTTAACAAATAAACCCTAATCTCCCCTTCCCCTTTTAATTTATTTTTTCTTAATTGATATTAGAATTGATTAAAATCTAAATGGAGAATATAATAAAAATTTGATTGAAGAATGTTGGATCTATACGTATTGGGCCTAGCATTTGTTGCTAGGCATATCCCCATTGAGACCGTGACACTAGGGGTGGCAAAACGGGCCCGGCCTGCGGGGAAAGCCCGTTTTACCCGCACTTTTTCGCGGGGCGGGGGGAGGTTTTAGGCCCGCTCCCTTTAGTGTGTCCGCCCCGCCCCACCCTGTTTTTTTCCAGGCTTATGCGGGAATGAGCTTTTTCATACAATTTTACTATTTTTAGGCCTAAAAGGTTCAATGCCCGTGGGCTTTCCCCGCCCCGCACTCACTTTTTTGCGGGGCGGGGCAAAGTTTTAGACCCGCACTCTCTCATATGCCGGCCCCGCCCTGCCCCACCCTATTTTTTCGCGGGCTTTTGCGGGACGGCCTAAATGGGGCGGGCATGCCTGTTTGCCACCCCTACGTGACACCCCCTTTCGACATAAGAAGAAATTGAACAAAAAAAAAATACTCATTGGGCCTAGCACTGGATCTGCGCGCTTACCTCCCCACGGACAAACGTACCACCATTTCTTTTTGAAAATTTAATTATCCACCCCCTGTGGTGAGAACCTCTGCTGAAAACTCCAAAATACCCTTTTTATTTTGGAGATGCATATCCGAAATCATCCATTTTCACATTTTCTATTATTTTAGAGATACATCTCCGTAAAACTCCATTTTTGGGTGTTTTCGAAAATGCATCTCCGAAATAATGTGAGCGTATCTCTGCATTACACAATTTCCTATTACATTTGTTTTCCAGCTCTAAGTCTTTCATTTGATTTATTGTTATCTATTTTTGGCACTTTTACATTTTTGCATTAAGATACTAAAATGTTTCTTAGTATCTCAGTGTTATGTGATTGTCTCAACGATTTCTTATTGTCAATTTTTCATAGTATCCTTTCCTTTTCTATAGATCTGAAAATGGAAGAACGGAAATGTGAAAAAAGGTTGAGATCTAAATATGATGTCATCATCCATATTTTCTTTTAAGAAGCTTTGTCCCTCTCATCTTCTTCTCTCGTCATTCTGCAGGTTTGTATTTTTACTACATCAATCCACAAAAAGTTCATATCTAGGTTTGGTTTATGTTTTCTGCATCAACATTATTTCGGAAATGCATAGGGAGTTATTTCGGAAGTGCATCTCCGAATTCACCTTTTTTTTAAAATAGAGTTATTTCGGAAGTGTATCTCCGAATTCAGATTTTTTCTAAAAAATAGGGTGATTTTGGAAGTGAATCTCCGAATTGACCTTTTTTTCTAAAAAATAGGGTGATTTCGGAAGTTCTTCTCCAAAATCACATTTTTTTCCAGAAAAAAGTGAATTCAGAGATGCACTTCCGAAATATAGGGGTATTTATGGAATTTCGCCGTAGATTCCTAAGAAGGTAGGGGAGTGGATAAAGAAATTGTCTTCTTTTTCTGGAATTAGATTTTTTTTCTTTTTTTTTAGGTGATAAAAAATAGGGAAAATAAATATTAAATCTTGTTAGATTTTCTTAATCAATTTTTAGAGGAATTAATTCTTTAGTTTTAATAAGATTTGTTTCCATATAAAATCTAATAAAAAAACCTTAGACTTTTAGGTCATTTTTGTTCATATTTTATAGATTAATTTCATAATGTTTGTAGATTCAAATTTGATATGGATTTTGGTTGATAATTGGTGCTTGTTGTTTGTATGACTTTTGACCTATAACATTGGTGATCTCAAAGCATGTTCCCTTAGGATTCTAAATCAATTCCTTTTTCATGTTCCTCAGACTTTAGGACTTGTAAATTGTATAATAACATTAGGTTGTTTTCCCTTTTAGAAAACCCTAACTTTAGGTAGAATTAACTTGACAACAATAGGCTAAAATTTTCCA
Source organism: Vicia villosa (assembly GCF_029867415.1). Lineage (NCBI taxonomy): Eukaryota > Viridiplantae > Streptophyta > Magnoliopsida > Fabales > Fabaceae > Vicia > Vicia villosa. The sequence goes on along the minus strand of NW_026705664.1, from coordinate 391,810 downwards.
TTTTCTCATCATTTTTCTTTGTACATAATAAAAGACTAATATTATTTAATAAAAAAACTCAAAGCAATTAACAAAATTAAAACATTTTCGCAATTAAAGGAGAAGTACTCATGTATCTCTTGCTTAAGAGGACCACTTGAGTATTCTCCTGACAAAATACCAACAAACTCTTTTTCCTGATCGACATTTTCTCTTTTCACGGTAAGTTATTTCCACTCTACCGTATCGAAGGTTGTGCCTAATGCTAGAGTGCGAACGTTAACGCCGCCCATTAAAAAACAAAAACAAACAAAAAGAAATTATTGGGAAGAACTACGAAACTCTGATTTCTCTATTGCATGTTAGAGATACGTAGGCACGAGATTCGAATAATCTTGACGAGTTCAATTATTTAAAACCTTTTCTTTTCCCTTTTAATAATTTATAGCTTGTATTTCCTTAGTGAGTAAGCATTAGATAACACACCATTTGATTAGAAACAACAAGAGTGGATCCCGTAGAGTACTACGGACGTGAGAGGTGCTAATACTTTCCCCTTGCGTAATCGGCTTCCGTACCCTTCTCTTGGTTGCGAGACCATCCTTTCCCTGTTTGAGGTTCCCTGGATATTTTCTTTCCCTTATTGGGATAAATAAAGTTCAGTGACGACTCTATTGTTTTTTCGCGGTAGCGACATATGCATCCCGATGTTTTTATTTCATGTTGACAAACTTTTCCTGATTCACCAACTCCAAAATCTCAGAAAAGTGTTTTCAAAGGAGATCACATTAGCAAACCACCTCTTTCACCGCCTCCACCACAAATCTCATTCATTGAGGAGATGTCGGTATTTATGCACAAATACATTAAACGGGTCATCAATGTTAAGAGTGACGGTGAATGCGGTTTTCGAAATGTTTTTGTTTTGCTCGGTAATGGAGAAGAGGATCACACTTCTCGGCCATCAATTTATACAAGAGTTGAGGGCAATAAATAATTATGCACACGGCTATACGGGAATAAAGAAAATTTTGAGAAAAAAATTATCACTCTCTTTATCCTTGCATTAGTGGACCTGCACCGGAGATAAATGGATGAGCTTCTCTGAAATGGGGCATCTCATAGCAAGTGTGTATGATAGAGTGTGTATTGGTCTTACAAGATTTGTTTTCTCATAAACTTTTTTTGCTGCGCACTACACCACCTCCAAACCCAAATGATTGTATTATTTGTGTTGGGTGGGTTTCAAATTCGCGGCATTTTATTCAAGTTTATTTGAAATCGGGATTCAACAAATTTGCGGCATTTTATTTAAATTCACCGGAGTGGACAAATCATTCAACAATCAAAGTTGAGACTTGGTCGGACGATTTTGTTGAAATGATGCAAGAGTTCACCAAATTGAGCAAGATTGAGAGAGAAACAAATAAACAAAAGTCAAAAGGTGTACCACCAATAATTATAGATTTGGCCAGTGACAAATCTTTCGTTTATTTTAGTATTTATTTATCAATTATTGTCAAAAAAATTCAGCTTTGATTACATGTTCTATTTTTGTTTTGTTTGTTTTGTTCTGCTAGGGAAGGTTCAAGAAATACATATCCAAAATAAAGGATAGTATCTGAGATACATTTCCGAACGTCTCCTGGTACTAGAATTTTTGAGGTCCATATTAGTCTAAAACTACTATAAATATAGGGTACTTGTCTTATTGTTTCATACCAAACCACATTACACCAGAATGAACATCATTTGCCATGTCGAAAAATATTCGCTTTAACGGTGTGACACTCAAGAGAATTTAACATCACTGAGTACATCCCTTTTGAAAATCGGAAACACACACTGCAAGAGCTCCTACCATATGGCGACAATCGCAAAATTGTGAAGATCAAATATTGCTTGTCTTCCGTTGACAAAGAAGGAAAGATTGAGTTTAGCAACTATGAGCTAAAGAAAGACGATGATTTAAGGGCTATGTGAAAACTTTTTTCCATTTACGATAAAAAATTCCAATCAAGCTAGATGCAACTGTTTCAAAATCGGTCGATGATATTATTAAGATAATGCAACATCCACCTGAATATTGAAATGCAATATTTAATCTATGCTAAAATTCCTTATGTATTGTTCATTTTATGATATCAATGGTAATTTTATTTCGTCAACATCTTATTTTTTTCTGTTTTTCTTATACTACATCGCAACACTCCATAAATACATATACGTAATCTTTACAAAGATGCATCTTCGAAATAAAGGCCCATCAATATACAATTTAGTGTGTCCAAAGATGCAACTCCGAAATCTGAGAGCATAATTAAATCTCCGCGCAATTCGCTAGAGATGTTTAGGGTGCATTAACAGATTCTCGTTCTTATTCATAGTTTTATAGCTTGTGTTTAGTCAACGCTAGGGGTGTAAGCGGATCACAAAAAACCAATTAAACCGACAATCCAAACCAAACCAAATCGAAATAAAACCGATTGTTTATGGTTCGGTTCTAAAACCGAACCGAACCAATAAAAACCGATGTGATTTGGTTCGGTTCTCGGTTTTAGTTTTTAGGAACCGCCAAACCGATGAACCGAACCAATGAAAATAATTACGCTCTAAATCCTTTATTCCACCCTTCATTAAGCTCAAATTTTGTACCTTTCCAATCATTCTCCATCTTTGTTTTCACTTTCTTCCTTTAAGCAAAACACGTATTTAGAACAAAACTCCAAAACATATAAAGTAAAAATCATAAGTCACAAAAACTTGTTTCCACTAAACTACTTCTCTAGTTGTCTACCTCAAATGTTGCTCTCACTATAGCCATTATGATAAGTTATGGTATCCTTCTTCGGGTTCAAATTCTCTTCGTTAATTTTCATATTTGTTTTTACCTTTCTGATTTCTTCTTCAACAAAACTCCTTCTAGTCTTGTTACAAAATAGTTTTTATGTGTATTTAAGGCAGAAACATGTTAATTGATGTGTGTTTTTCTGTGTTCTATTTGTTAAACTTTCAAATCTATTTCCAACATTCCGATGTCAAGATTCAACTTTTATAGTGAATCTATTTCATTATGCAATGAAACTATGTCATTGTTTCATATATGGATTAAGTGCACCTTGTAAGTTATTTGAAAAATTAGAGCATCAAATAAATGACACGAAATGTATTATTTTAAAAAACAATAGCATAAAATATACCGAAAAATACAATATTGGAAAATACATTGATAAACATAATGTTTGAAAAAAATATATTAAAAACCGACCAACCGAACCAACCCAAACCGAACCAAACCGATTAGTTTGGTTCGGTTCTATTTTTGAAAATTCTTTAAAACCGAACCAAACCAAACCGATGAAGATATTATTGGTTCGGACCTTTGTTTGACCAAAAACCGGTCCAAACCGGTCCGATTACACCCCTAGTCAACGCTACAATGACTCCTAACAAAATATTTTTCTAAAACTGATCAAAATAAATTGATTTTTATACTTTTGTAATAGAAAGAGAATTAAATTAGGGTGCAAAATAGCCATAATAAATAAGGATGTGAAGCTAAATTAGGGGGTGCAAAGTGCATTTCATCCTAAAACTAAAATAACCCATGACCGTTCTATCAAATAAATAAATAAAATCCATAACCGACACTTGAGAAGTACAAATGGTAGAGGTTGGGCAAAAACTGCAAACTCCTCTAGGGTGCAAAAATGCCTTTCCCACTGTTTTCACAAAAAGACATAAATACATAACACTTGCATTTAACCATAGACAAGCAGGAGATAATATTTGCACAAAACACACGGATTCATACGGCTGAATACCACCCATCAAAATTTTGAGGAGCTTGCACATTTGAAACTGTTTTCTCTTTATCTGTCTGTATATTGAATCAATGTAAACTCTACCCTGTATTTCCATTAACATGATTCCAAGGCTGGAAGAACTGTGCCATATGCAACAGTAAGTAACTATATCTGCAAGTCCTGCACCATCAATAGTTTACAGCAAAAGTGTCAGAATAATAAAAGTTCCCAAATGAATACCGTAAATTATAAAGCCATTACAATTAATTACTATAGCTGATCAAATTACATAGAAAAAAAAATATAAAAAAAAATAATACCCCTCCGAACTATTTAGACTATGTTTGAATTGATGGAATGAAACGAGATGGAATGGTATAAACTTACATTTCATTGTTTGGATTAATTAAAATAAAATGGAATTGAGTGGAACCAAATGGAATATATTTCATCCCATTCTATCAATTTCATCACATTCCATCACTTTTTGTACCCTCGCAATTCGGGCGGTATAATGAGAGTTGTGATAAAGCTTACACAAGATAACAAATATGGGAGAGTTGATAAAGCTCCTTGATAGAGCCTATAATGAGAGTGAAATGGGTTTAGGGATGTCATTTTGCATTCGCTAGTGCAGATCTCCGTGAGAATTGCTCCGTTTGGGACCCCTCAAAGATATGGAATTTCACCCCACGGGGACAGGGAACAAAATCCCCTGAAGGCACTTCAGAACGGAGACAGAGAACATATCCCCCACCCGTAGAGTCTCCGTCCCGTCTTTTTAATAGTCTAAGTCTGACCTATTTAATTAAATAGGCTTTTGAAAAAGCCTAAGCCCAGCCTTTTTAAGAAATAGGTCAGGCCAGGCTTGGCTTAGCATAAATAGGCCAAGCTTAAACAGGATAATTTATAGTAAAAGTAATTAGAAATGGCACTCACCTCTTTTGGGGATTATTTACGCCGTGCTAGTGTCCATAGGATAACTACCCAGCACCCGCAAGAATGTAGCAAACTCCTGCAAATTGTATTAGCTTTAGAGCAATACTCGCATAATTGATAATCCTTTAAATACGCTTCATAAGATTAAATTAAGTCGCACCATTAGATGCCTTAAGGCATTTTGTGCATTCTGATCAGCCATTGATGCTTCAAAATCAATATAGAAAATATAATCAAAGTACCTGTTTAATATATTAACTGTGATCAGCATAGCAATCATTAACAATCTAACATCTTTGTAAACACAATACTAATGATAATTTGAACCAATAAAATGGTGAATGAATTAAAACTCAGAAAACATATCATTGCTATGGTCCTCATTACTAATACTTGGAATACCTATTGTTGTTATCATCAGATGTTCTAAGAGGTTGCTTCCGCAAAGGACGGCTTTCAATCTATAAGAAGAATTAATCCATCGTACAATCAGAAACACATAAAAAAGCATACTTGCAAATGTAATTTCCATAAAAGATATATGAGCTCACGCCAAGAAGACAGCTAACCTTTGAAAGATTAATTTGACGAAGCGCAAAAACAGCGAGGGCCTTGAAAAGCATCCCAGGCCCCTCTTCTAAAGAGAAAACTATGCTTGTCTGAAAATTCAATGCCACAATCAACAGAACTATCAATACTGATGTCAGTAAGCATAAAAGTAAACTATATAGGAGACGTATGATATATTCAATCGAGTAACTTCAGCTATTTATGCTAGTTGAAGCACCTTAAATGGCCTGTCTATGCCTGGAAGTATAGGTTCTCGCGCCAACACTAAAAACCGAGTGATATTATCACTATCATCCTGCCAATGCAAATCCATCAGTCCTCAAATATAAGATAAACATGAATTGTCTGCCATGTCATTTAAAACAGAGTGACACAAAGACCCAAACCTGGATGTCTTGAGCAAGTATATTTAAGCCATAGATCTCTGCGGCAGCTGAGCTAGCAACAGCTCCTGCATCTTGTAGTTTATGGAAAGCAACATGCTATAATTTGTAACTATGTTAGGATAACTAATATTGATAATAATGTCAACAACAGCAGCAGAATATGATAATCTATCCATAAGGTGCAATATACAATCATTAATTGATATTTAGTGGATGACTTTTTCTTTACTTGAATCACCAGTGCCCTAAGGATAGTTGTTAACCAAAGCTTTTTAAAATCAAACACGTTTCAAAACAAATTGTGAGCTATCTGGTGCTTCATTTTTAAACAAGTCAAATGTACATAAATGTGACTATTATTAATAAACAGAAACACTTTAAATGATACAAGAAATATAGCTTCCAACAATTCCACAATTACCTTTGCAGCACCGGCTGTATCATCAACTGCTTCTCTAACTAAGCCCAATTTTGTCAAGGTGTTCTCACATTGTGCAAGAGCCTAAGACAACACCATCTTGGATGAGTTTATTGTTGGAATAGAAAAGGAAAAAAAGGTATGAAATGTCAGAATCACACCTGAGGGTGACTAAGGACACGCTTCAAATTCTCCAGTTTAACACCATGGTTGGCCATCAAACAATGATGGACTGCATATTTTACTTCTCCTACTATATGTAGCCTGTGCCTGAGTAAGAGATCATAATTCCTGTGGATGCTCCCTCCTAAAGAATTCTCAATTGGCAAAACTGCTCTGTCCACAAGCCACCTTTCAACAGACTATCATAGGAATCCATGATCAATAAAAATAAAAACTACAGACAGTTAGAACTAGAACTCTCGGCAACCATATATTTTAAAAGGTAACCACCATAAGAAAACAATAATAAAAAAATGGAAACTAAAAAAAATAACTGGAATATGTAATTTTGAGTTTTAAATTGGTTAGAGCTTGTAATGCAAAACTACCAGCGTTATATTTGTCAATATATGAGCATATACAACATTATTGCATAAATTAATCAAGGTTGCCAGAGGTTGTGTCATAAATTCAAAAATGGGGGAATAAAAGAAAGAGATAAACCAGAGTTCAAGAACTCCTAACCAGTATGCCCCATACCAGAGAGAAAATTTCCCAACAAACAACCATGACCTTTACCTCTCTCCCGAGTCCCATCCCTCTGGAACTTTTTCCGTCCCTCCTAACCAGTGTTTCCAAATAGCGGCGCCATGGCCACTATGGTGGATATACATGGCAGTTTTTGAAATGGTAAATATTGGCCGATTTTGCGGGTTTTTGGCTCTCCGTCATCGACAATACTGCTCCTAACAGAATCCTGCCAAGTCACTTCTCTCCTCATTCATCATATCAATCGGGATGAAGCCCAAATCTAGTCTATGTTATCAATCTCGGATAGCGGCGCGACCATCTCTAAAAATGGAACGGAACGGGAGCGGAAAGCATAGCGGCCGAAATTTAAGTGACGCGGATACTAATATAGTTAATATTAATAAACACATAATTGTCAAAAACTAAAATAAATTCATCAAAGTTTATGAAGTATTCATATTTAGAAATAAGAGTCAGAAATCATGAGCAAAACATATTTGCAAGTGCCATTAAAATTCAATAAAATAACCTAGGTTGTCGATAGCGCACTATAGCGGCGCTAAAGCAGTATAGCGTAGTAGTTCAGAACCTCGGCTCTACGCTTTTGGCCTGCTAACCGCTATCCGCGAAAGCGGAAAAGCAGCCGCTCTTTGGGAAGTTGTGGCAGCGCTATAGCGGTTCTGTAGCGCTTTACAGACCACTATTGTGAAGATGAGGGCAATATTGTAATTTTTTTAGGGAAAATTGGTATTTACAACAGACGGTGGAACCTTTCTATCCTTAAAAATAACCTTATTGCGGAAATATCATTAAGGGTAATATCATTTAATACAGATGCAGCCGGAGCAACCGCTTTGACGCGGCATCGTTCTGAATCCAATCCCATTACCGCACTCGTTCCAGCCGAGTCATGCATATGTGACAGAACGGCACGACCTGGCGTGATTTTCTTCATTTTTCTGTACCGTGCCGACATAACGGCCGAGTTTAATAACAGAGAATCCAGTATCCTATCATTATACTACTCATATTCACTAATTTTAAACATCCTTAAAGAAAATCAATACAGAGAAATGCAATGCAAACAATTACAACCACCTACTAAAGCACAATAACAAATAAATTAGATAAAAAGACACTAAAAAAACATGATACTAGAATGAGTTAAATTTTGATATAGTCTCAGCCAGTGTTTTTATACTATCACAAAATCACACCCAATCATAAGTAGTTATTATTGTAAAATTACACTGAAGGTGCATATGAATTAATTTAAATCCTACTGAGGGTAACAAAAATATTTACTTCAAAAGCGGTGTCAAATTGTTCACAAGGCACAGCTTCACAATTAGGGTAAGCTTTTTGTGCAGCAGATTCACTGTAAGCACCTTGAACCCCCTGAAAAATGCAATATCATATGAAATCAATTCAATCATCAAAATTAGCTTCTACAATAACTCTTCGCATGCAATGCTAGAAGCAAATACTACCTGATATGCAACACGAAGTCCTGAACCATCGGAAACAGCATTACATAACTGATTCGAAGATAAAGGCCCTGAAAAAAATCGCGAAAAACGTTAGAGGCAGAAAAGTGCGATGAGAAGATGAGAAAATGAGAAAGAGGGAAAAGTAATACGCACGAGGAAGAGAAGGCGGATCTTTGGAAACGACGTCGTTTGAGACGGCGGTAGTTTGCAATTCAACGGAGTGCGACGCGTCGCGGAGGGAAGCACGAATGCGGAGGTTACGGTGTCGTTTTGGGGGAAGGATGAGATTGAGAGATGGATGAGGTTTGACGGAGTCAAAGAGGGGAGAGTGACGGTGGAGATTGGGTTGAGAATGGGAGATGATTCGGGAAGATGCCATGAATGGCGTGGTAGGTATGGTGACTCTGTCACTGCTGCTGGGTTGAAGTTTGAAGTTATGATCTTTGTTCGTCTTTTCTGCTTCTGTTATTTATATGTGGATCCATGTGAAAATGCGTGTCATGCGGTTCACTTTTTCTTTTTGATTAAAATTTTTTGTTACCCCTCTCACTCTCTCACGGATAGGGATAGTTTTTCCTTGGCCTTTTTATGAGACTTCAAATTGTGTTTAGTCAAGGTGTTTGAACACATCTTAGTTTTTTTTTAATGAATTTTTGCAACTTTAACCCCAAGAATGCAGTCATGATATTGATGTTGCGAATTAAATGCATATCCTTTTATTTGTTTACCTTCCCTCAAATGTTAGCCACTTTTTGATTATCAATCTAGATTTCAATCCAATTATAATCTTTAGTGAGAGCTAGTTTAAGACTTTCAAGAGCACCCCAAAGTTCAGCAGTTAGAACACTATATTTACTAATACTCTTAGAAAAACCACTCAACCAAACACCTTCGCTGTTTCTAGTCAACCTTCCACATCCAACATCGTTGTTCTTTGCTAATGCTCCATCAGTATTAATGTGAATTCAATCCCTATCAGGCTTGATCCACTTCGTGTCCATGTTGATAGATTCTTTATTGATTGCCTTCTTCTGCAGCATCATACTTTGATTGTAGCACCTAATTAATTCATTTATATCCTCAACCAAGTTATACGATCTGGCACAAAAGACTTTTATGTCTAGGCTTCTAAATCTTTATTCTTTCATGCTTATCAGCCATTGGATTTGTAGCTGAATAAAAACAGAACGGAAAATATAGAAGAAGACACATTCTCCTCTCTCATTTGTGTAACATTTCGGTTTGAATTAATATTTGAAAAGAAAATATTTGTTGATTTTTAGTGTTTTTAAAAAAATAGAATTTAACTAAACAGTTTGATTCAATTCGAAACACTTCTTTTTCAAACAATGTGTAAATAGTAATAAAGTACATTCAACTGTAAAGTAAATTGTATGATGTGTTGGTATTTGAGTTTTAGTTGTTTATTATATTTTATTCGGAAAATGACATTTAAAAAAGGAGGGATGAATCCATTTATTGTATGAAATCCATTTGTTAACACTTTTACTTGCAACGCGCTTTAGTTTTCTTTACCTATAAAGTTAACTTAGTAAAAACAATAACAAACGTCTGCATATGAAATAAATAATTAGTGAAATTAATTGTATATAGCAATAGTGTTTACTATATTAAATACTAGGTGTCGTTTAAGGTGGGAAAACACAATATTTTTTCATTACGGGGCAAAGTCATTTTTACTGCCACCTGTCTATATGATAAATTGATAACTTGTGCCCAAATGACGAAGACTTGTTGTGTTATGTCACCATATAGATTGTTCTCAATAGACACATGATGACAAATGTGTTAGTACAAGGAATAAAAGGATAAGGATCAATATAATGAATGAATAAATAGAGCTTTGTACATATAGTACAATTTTATCGACTTCATTCCCAATGGTGTAATGATTGGCAAAGACAACTAGCCAACAATTCAGAATTTATAAGTCATATATAAATGACAACATAAAATGTTAAAGGTTGAACACTACCACGACTTACTATTGTACTATTACTGAGTCACAAGAACCATGTTAATATTTTATAAGATTTTTAAATAAGTTTCAAATTAGAAAAGCACAAACACCTAGAAACAAGTATTTTTATTCATTATTCTTTAAAAGGAAAGTTTACCGCTCTATGTGAGTTGTTGTAAACAAAACACTTTTGTTATTTCCTAATTCCTTTAGTGAGATGCAACCAAGTCCTCGAGTTTAGGGAAAATAAATCCTTAAAGGTTTAAGTTGAGGAAGTCTCTACAAGTTATAAGAAAATTAAGTCATCTAGTGTGAGACAGGGAAATCTAATACCAGGTTGTCTTAGTGGTTTTTCTAATCAAGTGTGTTTATAATGCATTTCACTGTGTTGAATGCAATATTTCATAAAGAGGTCTCAGGAGGGGTAGATCCACCACTTGCCTTATCGCCCCTCCATGCACGGGGAGGCTTCTAGACGGTTTAAAAGGACCTTTCTCCCGCCTCAACACCTTGGGAGGGCGGGTTTCACCAACACGGGATGTCTTGCAGTGGTGGTCCTAACATGCCACACATAAATCCTTGGATATTGGTGGGGGAAAAGGCGTCAACTACTGGGTAGCCTGAAGTCTTGTCAAGCGTTCTCTCCTTTTGGCAAGCGAAACCTCTGTTACATCATATGCAAAAGATAAGGAGGAATCAATATTAATACACAAAACAATAGGTTAGAAATAAGGACATGATATTCCTATCATAAAGCTTACCTAAATACTCTTTCACTCCATTTCCATCCCTACAATCCCATATAATTAAAGTAGAGAAGGGTAAGGGACAAAAACAACTCATGATCTGGACCATCTATTTCTCAATAGAAGAAAAGAGGCTAGTACCTAACCTACTGATAAGTTGGGGAGACTCCAGGGTCATCACCCAATAAAGGAGGCTAGTCCTAAAAGAGGGAGACTCCAGGGTCATCACCCAATAAAGAAGCACTTGAGCGCTACCTTTAAGGGGTATAGGTGTCGCCATTGGGGGATAAGTAACGTGTGAGGTACCATTATCTTCCCATTAGTCACATAAGATGGAGTCAAGCCACGACTCCCTAAGAAATAGGTAGTCAACAATCTCCCCAATCAAGAAAAAAGATTACTGCTTCTATGGGTTTCCTACACCCTAGGCCCAAAAGGCCTCTATAAATACTTCTCTCCTAAATGAGAGGAGAAAGATCTTAACCCATACAAATCATAACTTACATGTTTATACCTAAGCACTACGCAAATAGACAGAGTCTCTCCCCTCACATGAGCAAGTCCTCTAAAAAACCCATACATGGCTTCTCACCGCCGTGGGAAAGCCCCAACCACCACAGTTGTTATAAACCCACTATGTTGGAATTAAAATGGACATAGAGAAGGCTTATGACGGATTGGATTGGACATTTATACAAAATACTCTTACCAACATTGGATTCCTAATAGTTTCATTAATAACATATGATATGTGTGACTACTGTGTCCTTAGCCATCCTTATTTATGGTTTTCCTACTTATTGGATCATCCCTAATAGAGGAATTTGATAGGGAGACCCCTTATCCCCTTATCTTTTTATATTATGTATTGATGTTTTTCCAAAGTTTATAAATAATGCTCAAAAAGGAAAATAGTTTACAGGTATATCTATAGCCTGAAAAGCTCATAATATTACTCATCTCTTATTTGCAAATGATAGTCTAATTTTCTACAAAGCTAATGAACAAGAGGCCAAGACCCTCCTTGATATTATTAATACCTACCAAGAAAGCTTAAGTCAAAACATAAATTTCAAAAAATCAGAAATGATGTTCAGCAAGAACACCAACCAAATTCAGAAACAAATATTCAACAACTTTGGTATTCCTATTGTTAACAAAATCCAGTCTTACCTATGGCTTTCTACTCATATTGGTCAATCCAAGAAACTTTACTTTTTCTATCTTCTAGATAGAATCAGAAGTAAACACAAGGTTTGGAAAGCTAAATGCCTATCCTTTGCTGGGAGGGCTACCCTCATAAAAGTTTTTGCTCAGGCTATCCCCACCTATGTGATGAGTACTTTCCTACTCCCTAAATATCTAAGCCGTAATATGGATAGTTTTATAGATGAATTTTGGTAGGGGAGCATAAGATTCATTAGAAGAAGTGGAAGGACTTATGTACTCCTAAAAGCAATGATGAGTTGAGATTTAGGAATTTTAAAGAATTCAACAAGGCCATGTTAGCTAAGCAAGTTTGGAGGTTACACATTAACCCTCAAAGGATGGTGGATAAGGTTATGAAAGCTATTATCCTAAGTCAGATATCTTAAAGGCTAAAATAGGTAGGAATCCTAGTTGTCTATGGAGAAGCATCCAAAGCAATATTTGGATAATCAATAAGGGTAGCATTTGGAATATAGAGAATGGTAACAACATCAATATTTAAGAAGATAACTAGATCCCTAGTATGTGTAGGTTTAAAGTCATACATACAAGAGCCCTTGGGAACAAGGACACTTGGAGTTAGGGACCTCATAGACAAGGATAATGGTTGTTGGAACCAAGATATCATTAGTAATACTTTCGACCCTATTGACAAGGAAGAAATAACTAAGGTCCCCCTCTATCACTTGGATAAAGATGATTGGCTAAGTTGGCAAGCCAAGAAAGATGGGAAGTACAGTGTCAGAACGGGCTACCATTGGCTTAAGGACTGAAATAAAGATAAAAAAAGAGAGGAAAGTTCTATAAGGAATCCTGATAAAGAGGTTTGGAAGAAAATTTGGAGTGGTAGAGTGAAGCCAAGACAACAAACTCTGATATGAAGAATCCTTAATAATTGTTTACCTATGAAGGAGAATCTCTTTAACAAAAGGATAAATTGTGACCCTCTTTTTCCCAGATGCAACTCAAGAATTGTGTCCATTAGTCATAGTTTTAAGTATTATGTCTTAGCTACTCAAGTGTGGATGAGTTCCCTTTTGAACATCAATGCGCAAAATAGTCAGATCAACAATATTAGGGATTGAATCATAGCTAACCTCTACCAGTTGGATCAAAACAACTTAGCTATATTCATCAATATTATAGATGGAATATGGGGTGCTAGAAATAAAAAGCACTTGGATAACAAGACGGTTCATGTGGTTGAAGTTGTTGATAAAGCTATGTAGGGTTTCAAAATTTTCCAAAGGTGCTGCAAAGAGATAAATAAAAGTAAGGAGCACAGTCATATGGAAGGAAATAAGCAGGATAACTATGCTAAAGCTCAGAAGGGACATAAGACTTATCTGAGAAAAAACTCATATGATAGTTGCGTGTCTCAACCTAGGATGAAGAACAAGGAATCTAATTGTTATAGAAATGTTAACAAGATGAAAAATTACATTAGAAATAACAACAAAATCCAGGAAGATAATGCAAACCAACCTAATATGAGTCAACGTGTGAATATAAAAAGGGATAGAGTTATGAGCAATCAAGAGCATCACAATCTCTGTAATGCAGAAAGCCATCAACAATCTACATCATCCTAGAAAGGTATTAGTCTCAAGATGTACGAGAATGCATCCAAAGTTTAAAAAAGGGATAAATCAAGAGAATACCTAAAGATTTGATGTGTTGAGAATAACCAAGGATCTGTAGTGTAAGAAGAACAACTGCATGGCTAAAAAGCACAAGATCAATAAAGGCAAAGTGATGGATAGCATGACTAATATGAACATGCAGAAGAATAATACTTATTTAGAAAGTAACAACTGCTTGATCTATGCTACATATGCGAGCTTGAAGGAGAAAGGGCTATGGAGTTTAGGAGCGGTGATACTCACATTGGTGAGATCATTGAGGAAATCAGTTGGATTAGAGCAGGTGAAGATGATGTGTTAACAACTAAAGTTATGACTCTGAAGTTAGCGATGGACAGAGCGATAGTTAAAGGTCACAGGGAGTTCATGTTTGAATCGGACAACACATAGTTGATAACGATGATAAAGATGGAGGAAGGAAAGTTACCCATAAACCGTGTTGGGGTTTTATGTGGTACGATGAAGAGAAACGTGAATGATCTCAATAATGTCAGCTTCAAGCATCGGCGAAAAGAGAGTAATGAAGCAACTTATAGTATTGGTATGGTTTAAGTTGACTTGGACCATGATAGGTTAGATATTGGACCTCAGGCCCAAATTGTTATACATAATGTAAACCCAATATTTTTAATCTAATGGATCAATTGCTTGGATAAAAAAAAAGTTCATAAAAATTCAATTTTGTCAATTTAAAAAAAAAAACCCTCCAAATGCACCCTATTTTTTGATGTTTATTTTATTTGCGGATTTTATATTTCTACATACGAATTTCTCTATAATTTCTTTTGTTTTAAATATAGATTTTACTTTTTTTTTTACGACAATTTCTTTTAACCAAAAAGAAATTAGTCACTTCTTACTAACTTTCCAAGTTATCTCCTTATACTTATCTTATTGTTATTTTAAAAAAACAATTTTTTTTAATATATTGAATAATTAATATATCTGATTAAAAAATATTTTTTTTTATATTTTAAAAGTTTAATGGAGATGCCTGGCAATGTAAAAAAAATTTATGTCATTCAATAGGAATATATCATTCTGCCATGTTATTTCAGTATTTTAAAAACTAAAATCTGACTTGACGGAATATATGATCGTGATTGGTTGATAGTGTAATTTTTTTTTACATTGTCACTTTCTCATATTAAAAATCGGGAGTAATTTCATTCAATACAAGTCCCATGGAAAGGATAAACAATCAAGAGTAGAGCTTTATTTTTTTCACTCAGGTGAACTGTTTCACTAGATAAGCTATTAAGAATCTAATTAAATCAAAATGCTAGGAATCTGATTAGGAATTGGGCATGATGCTAGGAATCCAATTACTTAGTTGATTTGTTTAAGACAACAAAGTTTAGATTTTAGAATCATTGTGGTCAAACTTGTCTTCTACATAAACAGAAATGCAAATTTTAACTAGGATGGAATGGAAGAATATGAGGACTATTGCCTTAGATGATCAAATCCAACTGACGTGTATTCTCATATACACTTGTATTCTTGCACACAACTAACAATATGATCAATTTAAACAGAACTAAGTTTCTTCTTAATATTTTGATTTTGAACTGTCCTTATATTTTCACTTCTGTTTTTTAAGTTATTTTAGCTACTAACAGAAAAATGGAAGAAAAATAGAATTGGAATTTTCTATTTAATATATACTTTGTTTACAATAAGTACACCTCTAACTAACAGCAGAGCTGCAGAAGAGAGCAAAAAATGGAATTGAAACTGCTCTGTTTAATATATACATACTTGCTTTTACAATTAGCTTTCTTAAATGATTGGCAAAAAGAATAATTGAATTGTGTGACCTTCTGCCTAAAGCTTAAAGGATCACTCAAATTACATCAACAGTGTTAAGTAGTTGGTGGAAGAAAGCATTTGTCATGACTCAAGAGGATGCTGCAACCTTGGGCTTTTCCAACCATTTCCAGACAGTCAGCAAACCAGTTCTGTCTCCGGTGAAGAAGAGTCCACCCGGAGCTGTATGGATTAATCCAACTTCTTGCTTAGCAAACAATCTACCCCTCTCGGCAAATCTGTAAATCATAAATGTAAAGATATGGTCAAGAACAAGTTCAAGTTTACATGAGAATGCGATGACGATGGTTGCAAGTTTACTTACGATGGAAGTTCATAGAGGCGAACTGAATTGTCACTGGTAGAGCAGAACAATATAGGCTTGTTTTCTGGATCAGTCATCCCAGATAACGCAACAACGCCCTGTAATAATCAGAACAAAGAAAAATATTAACAACCCCTTTCATTCGTGACCGTTGCAAGATATGTCAATTTGACTACTACATATGAAAACACGCAGATGAATGATGTTAAACATACTAGCAAAGTAACTTACATTTTCTACATTGTGTGAATATGCAACTTCCAAAGTATCCTCGACGGTTTTATACCAGACCTTGATAGAGCAGTCTGATGAACCGGATAACAAGAAATTGTCCCAACAAATAAGGGACGTGACTTCGTCTGTATGCGCATTGAGTGTCATTTTACACTCAAATGTGTCTAGGTCCCAAACCTGAATAAAACAATAAGAAATCATTATCAATTATCAAACAAAACATATATTAAGCAACAAGCAATTGTGTAGAGCTGACATAGAAAAGCAAGAAACCACTGAAGATTCACAGAAACTCTATTGCCAAACAATCGAAATATACCTTGATGCTTTGATCCTTGGATCCTGAGTACAACATCTTGTTACATCCGACAGCCAGGCAAACAACAGATTTAGTGTGTCCGCGTAGTGATGCAACCAGTTCAAAAGGGGAATCGGATTTAGAGCTGCCTCTCCAAGCAGAAATTACACCATCCTGCGATTTAAACAATCAAACTTTACATAAATTGATAGATAACAGAAATGAATTGTTACAAAAGTAAGAGAACAAAACATACTATACAACTAGTAGTTAGTTACCTCTGCTCCAG
The DNA here is from genome assembly GCF_029867415.1 of Vicia villosa. Classification (NCBI taxonomy): domain Eukaryota; kingdom Viridiplantae; phylum Streptophyta; class Magnoliopsida; order Fabales; family Fabaceae; genus Vicia; species Vicia villosa. Next base: position 374,995 of record NW_026705664.1, on the reverse strand, counting down.
CTAAGAGTGTATCATTGCCAACAACCATGGAAAGGACTCGTCCCTTAGGTCCATCGAGAGTTAAATGAGAAGCAGTCTGCGTATTCCATGCCTACACAAAAACCACAATGACATAATCAGCTTACAAGTAACAGTTCTATATAATTGACAAAACCATATAATGAAAGAAAAGAATAATCGAAGTAAGAATAAGAGCTTACCTTGACAATGTTATGCAGACCAACAAAAATCCACGGGCCCTCGCTGATCAAAGAGGTAGCTTCAGCACCAAGATTCGTCAAATTAGTACACTGACCAGTAACACAGTCCCATGTCCGAAGTGTCCCATCCGTGCTGCCAGAATAAAGTTTGTTTGATCCATGTGGAAGTGCAATTCCAGTGACAAGCTGCTCACAAATATTTCAATTAAAACTAGTTCAGAATTAATTATCAACAAAAAAAGAAGCCAAAATTTCTAGCTTTTAAATAGAAATGTAAAACGGCTGTCGTTATAAGGCTAAGTAAGTACCTTCTTGTGTCCTTGAAGCTTTGCTAATGTGGCAAAGCCATCACCATAAAACCACGAATGTAAATTCCGGCAATGTTCACCGCGAACACAATCGCCATTCATCCAATATTTGCAGACATGCTTTGGAGAAACCTTAGTAACAACTTGTGTCTTTTCTCTGTCATCTCCAATAGTAGCATCTTTAGGAAGCGACTTCTCGTCCTCAGTCTTTCGATTTAACAAACCCTCAGTTTCATGTCTGGGAGGCAACTTGTCATCCGTGGTCTTTCTAATAAACACAGTCTTCTTGTTACATTTGGGAGGCAACTTGTCACCTCCAACCCTTCTATTTGAAAGGGTGCTGCTGGCATTATGTTTGGGAAGGCTCTTATTCGGATTATGATACGGTGTTGAAGAGAAACGCCCCTTCCTTTCATTATGATTCCAAGAATGAGTCGATGGTTCACCGTGCAAAAACCTACAATTATCTCTGTTGCATCTTCCATTGAGCCAAAAGATGCAGGTTTTCGTCCCAATGACGCGTTTAGTTCCGTTGAACCTCGCCACTTTTGTATCCATGATAGTCTAAAAAACATCCAACATTAGTATACTTTAGAATACACCATTATCATGCAAAGAAACTAAGCAAAAACTGATCAAAACCCTAGACCCTAGAAAACCCTAGAACTTCATTAAGAGCAATATATAAACAAAAATGAGGAAAAGCAAAACACAGAAACAGGAAATGAAGAAAGTGAGATGACAAACCAATAGAAGCCGATAAGCGAGATGGAACAACCGTCGCAAACGAGGCGAAAGAGTGCGTTGTTGATGAATGAAGAGACGAGAGAAGTGTGAAGAGAAGAAATGAAACAGTGATGGTTTCAGTGTTTGAGAGATTTCTGAAAGAATGAGTATTTATACCTTTTCGTTTTTATTGAGCTTTTTTAATATGTTTTATAGAAAGCTTGCAAATCAAGGAAAGTGGAGATTTGATTTGATTAAAAAAATCTTACAAATTAATGAAAGTGAAGATTTGATTTGATTTGACTAAAAAAAATCTTTAGATAGTGAAAAGATAGGAAAGATTTGATTAAAAAACTGAAAAACTTAAACATTTAATTTTATCCGATAATAGAATAATACTAAAATAAGAAAAACAAATGTGACTAAACTATTATTTATGTAAATTGATTTAAAATGTTAATTATAAACGTTAAGATGGAGAATCTTTCATGTCATTTTTAGGATTATTATAGAAACTCTTTATAGATTCATGCTTGTCTTAAATCAAATAATAGTTTGTATTTTGGGCCGCCTAATACTAGAGGGCCTAAAGGTTTAATCCAACACTCTCTTGTGTAAGACTGGTGAATATATGAACTCTCACTAAAAGGATGTCCACCGGAACCAGACTACTTGTCCATCTCAAGTCGTTGGATCCAATTCACCGAATTTACTTCGTTATTTACACGTCGTATTAATTAATTTATTTTCGTGTTCGACTAACTTCACAAACAGCTTGGTGATATCTAAAGTATCAAAGATCGTTAATTCTTTTATAGCGATAACCTTTAGATGCCACTCACTACGCATAGATCTCAATATTTTTTTAACACAATCTTTGTTAGAATAGGTTTTATCCAAGTTGCTCAATTTGTTAGTTAAGTGGAGGAATATAATTTGCATGAGATTCACGGATTCTTTAGGTTCCATACGAAATAGTTCGAACTCTTTTATATACATATTGATTTTTAGAATCCTTGTTGTCATCCCTTTCTTCATAGAGAGTTTGAAGAGCTTCTCACATACCTTTGACACTCGTATAATGTCTTTTAGAGGTGACAATAAAATTCATTAAAAAAGTTTCATTCAAAGATATATATATATATATATATATATATATATATATATATATATATATATATATATATATATATATATATATATTAAATAATGAACGTCACTTTGAAAATCGAGAAAGTGGTGGAGTTTCGGTTTGAAAAACAGTGTGCAGTTGTTCAATTCATTTCAATTGAAAATCATATTTCAAAATAGAATTGAAAAAATCTACAATTAACACAGTAGTTAAGTATTAGAGGAGAAATAAGAATGCAAGGGTGTAATAATTTAACAACGAAGAAATGTATCATTCATATTGTTAAACGAAACTCTAACTAGAGGAGAGGGGAAAAAAAATACTAAAATGCACCATCACTATACCAACCAAGTTCCTTTCCACTAGGCCAATTTCTCTTTAAGTTTCTTAACTACACTAGGATAAAGTTAACATAAACATCTTATTAAACTGGATTATTCTAAATTTAATATATGTTACTTAATTTATTTATATTAACTAACATATTATTTATTTATTAACTATTATATTAATAATTATATTAACTAACATTAAAATTTTAAAAAAAATTGTAACATTGTAAAAAAAAATTAATCTTAAAAAAATATAAAGGAATTAACGTTTTATTACTAAATACATAAACAAATATTATTCTAAAATAAATATTAAAATATATAAATATATATTAGCTATTTTTAAATAAATATGTTAAAGTAATTATGTAGAAAATATTTATTTACCTTTAATTTACAATAAATTATTTACATTTTTAGTATAATATATTTCAGTTTAAAATAATTAATAATTATTAACTTTTAGTATATCATATTTGAAAATTATATATAATTATAGAAATATATTTAGTTTATAATTATTAATAAATATTACATTCAGTTTATTATTAATAAATATTAAAATATTAAAATATATTAAGAAATATTACATTCAGTTTATTATTAATAAATATTAAAATATTAAAATATATTAATAAATATTAAAATACATTCACTTTATGATTAATAAATATTAAAATATATTTATTTGCAATTTCTTAAAAAAAATTTTACGTTTAATTTATTTTTCAGTTTATTAATATTAGTTTTATTTACATTCAATTTCTTATTAAAAAGTAAATTTATTCAACATAATAAATTATTCAATTTATTATATAATAAATTTATTCAAATATTTAAATATTTACTTTCAGTTTATTAAATATTATATTAGAATGTTATATTTAAATATTATATTTATTAAATATTTTAATATTTCAGTTTATTAAAATATATATTTATGTTCAATGTTTTATTAAATAATAGTATATTAAAATATTATATTATTTAATAAACTAAAATACTATATTAAAATATTATATTTACGTTCAATATTAAAATATTATATTTACAATCAATATTAAAATACAATATTTTATGTTTTGAAATATATATTAACATGAATTAATAGTATATTAAAATATTATATCTTGAAATTACAAGGATGTAAACTGTATTTTTTTTTGCAAAGTTATTTTTGGAATTCGCCCTATATGGCAGGAGGAAAAATTGTGATTAATCCTTTATTAAATAATAGTATATTAATATATTATATTATTTAATAAATTGAAATAATATATTAAAATATTATATTTATGTTCAATATTAAAATATAATATTTTATATTTTAAAATATATATTAACATGAATTAATAGTATATTAAAATAATATATTATTTAATATATTTTTAATAATATATTTCAGTTTAAATAAAAAATTAATTTTAAAAATTAAAATAGATATATGAAATATGGATGAATAATACTCATGTAAAATCAATTTGAGAAATAAATAGAAGTTATGTAATATATTCATTTTGATGCAAACTAATAAACAAAGAAAATAAATAGCCTAGTGATAAGGGCTTATATTATTATGCAAACGGTCATGGGTTCAACAAATAAATAAATTAAAAAAAACAACACATCAGCGCCAGCGGCATGTCATGTTTTTTGTTGACTTTATCCATTGAGAAAATAAAATAAAGGAATCTTGAAATTACATGGATGAAATCTGTGATTTTTTTATAGGGTTGTTTTTTAAATTTGTCCTATATGACAGGGGGCAAAATAACTATTAACTATATTATAAGTTATGAATAAATATAATACAAGAATCTATTATATCTATATATTGTAAAAATATTATTTTTGAGAAATAAAAAAAATAGTTTTGTAAAGTTTTAAAATCTAAATTATTAAAAAAATTAATTAAAATATTTAAAGAATTAACTTTTGTCTGTGATAATTCCTCTTTAAATGGAGGGGGAAGGCTAGAGCGTCCAAAACTTCCAGGAATGGATGACCAAGAATGTCGTTGTAGATGCTTTCACATGGAATCACAAAAAAACAAACTCTTACGATTCTACTGTTTCCCCCTCTAACAAGGAGACCAGTAAATACATGTGTCCACATGGACCATTAGAAGAATCTTTGAAGGGGGTATGAGACTTTGACCTTCGCATGGTCTCAGATCTTGCTTCCTTAAGCCCAAATCTATGAAGATTATAAGGTTTATCAAGTTGCAGGAACTTTCCTCATCAATGAGGATCCCTAAGACAGATTGATTATCGATAATAGCGGTAATAATCAACAGAAGTATCGTATTCGGGGTCCCATAGACATGGTTGGTCTGTCACATTTTTGCTTCTCACTTATAAATGTTAATTTAAGCGAACATTGCAATGGAGATTTTTCCTGCTAGAACAAATCTCCACCTACCGTGTCTATGGCAAAGACTAAAAATGATCTTGACTTGGAGAATTTTGAAGAATCTTCGAAAATAAAATTCAAAGATGCTTCCATCTTAGCGTTTTTGTCCAAGCGATTGAGGTTTGAACTAGAAGAGATATGATCGAATTAGAAGAAATCTGATTGAGTCAAGAGAAATCTAATTGAATAAGGAGAGATCTACTTGTGAAAATTTATAGGAATAAAAAATTGTTCTCACAAACGGTGCCACTGTTTCTTTCATGAACCATAATTGTTGGTGTAGATTCTTAATACGGTGGTGCATGCTACTTTAATTCGATTGCGCAGAGTGAACCCAGGGTTGGCCCAATTAATCTAGAGGCCATGTTTTAATTTAAAAAGTAGGTTTAAAAATATCAATTTATATCAATTTTTTTTTAAAAAAAAGTATATAAAATTATAGATTTTAAAAATAAATTATAATTTTACATCTGCTTTTAAAAAATAGGGGTAAAATAAATTTTTAAAACAATTTATGATTTTATATTAAAAATAAGTGTAAAATATTTTTTTTAATAGTTAAAAAAATAAGTGGGCCCTAATTTAGGGTTAGTGTAGAATCACATGCTGCACCTGTTAAATGTCGGTCTTGATGCTACTTAAATTCAAGTTACATTTATATATTTTGATTGAAAAAAATAGTTTAAAATAAAAAATAATTCAATATAAAAAAAATAAAATCTAGTTACTTTTCATTTTTTAACAAGATTACTAATTTTTTAATTTAACAGTATTGCTTATTATTAATTTGGAATTTATAGTTCTATACTTTTTTATTAAAATCTAACAAAATTACTTTTACTTTGCAACTTATAGATTTTATATATATTTTTATAAAATAATAAATAAGTTTGTATTTTTTAAATAAAATAATATGTTTATTTTTTAGGCTCCTTTCATCATCTTCTATATTTACTAACACTTTTTTAAAATTGAGGCCTTTTTAAATTTGAACCCTATGCAACAGCAATTGTTGCATTTGCTTATAACCTATCCAGAGTGAATATGTAAGATTAACATTCCAACATATAAGTTAGTTCGTGCGATAAAATAAACATAGTGAATTATAAATATAATCATACATTTTTACTGCTCGCGTTGTATTAAGTTGTATTATGTTGTATTATATATACAATAGACGACTATTAAGCCTATGTAGTATTGGGTCGTGGCCGGCCAAAGACAGATATACCAATTTTTTTAGCAATTCTCATTGCACCCTTGTATAATGGGGGCACCTCTAAAAATTCTAAAATGTTTTTAGGTAAATTCGGAGATGCATCTTCAAACTAATCAAATACCATTTTTTTTTACCTAAATTTAGTTTGAAGATGCATCTCCGAATACACCCAAAGGGTAAACTCGCAGATACATCTCCAAACTAAGTGTCTGGAGTTAATTCGGAGATCCAACTCCGAATTATTGTCTGCGTATTTTTTTCAAAACCAATTTACTAAGATTTTGTTGTTCTCAATCCAAACTAATTTTAATTTGATTAAAAAGTTTGTTATTTGTTTCAACGATTAATAAAACCGAATATTATAGAATTCGGTAATGCGTTAATAAAACCGAATATTATAGAAAATGAATATAATAGTACAATGATTGTTCTTCAAGTCGATGAAAAATAAAAAAGAATACAATCAAAAGCATAGTCTACCGAGTATGCCTGATCCTAACACCCTAGCTCCCCTTCTGCCTACGGTAACCCTAGGCATTCCATGCCTCAGTAAGGATAGAACGTGTTGGGGCAACTGCTTCATCTCCACCTCTCTCAAACAACCCAGAGTCAGTGCCCTTATGTGTAATACGCATTATATTATGACAAATCGGTAAGACATCAATGGAATTATCATCCATGCCCTACTCATTCTCCATGATCTCCTAACGAGCATGCCTAGCTAGGTGGACATCCAGGAGCATCTTGTGTTGAAAACATTCAACATGTTGAATGAGGAGGAAGTGGGGCCCACTATAATACTTTGCAAAATCTTATTGGTTGTTGTAATTGTTTAAATTTTTATCTCACTTTAATTATTTGAAATTAATTATTTTATTTTAAGTCAATTTTTTATTTTTTTATTTTCATCAAAATTTATTTTTTTTCCCCTATAAATAGAGACTTGGTTTATTATATTTGGACACGGAAAAAAATTGAGATTTTTCTCTCTAATTTTTCTATTTAGCCTCAAGTAAAATCTTGTTTGTAGCACTAACAATCTTTTTAGTAAAATAGATCCCAATAATAACCTTTTAACACCCAAAATTCTACTAAAATATAAAATTAGAAAAATAAGATTCAAATAAGTTATTAAATTAGAAAAAAAATTATTTAACTCTTAATTATTTTAATTTAATTTTAATTGATAATTGTTATTAATATATAACCACAAAAACAAAAGCATAAAAGAAAATATGAATATGAAATAAAAGTAGTGGGTAGGGCGTTGAATTTTATTAAACAAAAATTATTGTAGTGAATAAAAATTGAATGAGTGTTGAATTATTAGGTCGAAGAGAGAAAAGATAATGTGGAGTGTAAAAAATGAAAAATTAAGGTGTTGAATCCATAAACCATTGTTCGTAGTCTTAGAGCACTATTATTTAAGTTTGTACATATGGCACCAAAAATCTCTGACTCACTCTGTCCAAACCTTATGCTACTATTAATGCATAAATTTTTTGAAAGAAACTTCAAATATCTTCCCTCTCAAACAAAAGAGCCTGGAACATAACTCATTATTGGTTTTCATATCAATTTTGTGTTCTTCTAAAGTACCTAAGACTATTCAATTGACTACTACCAGACATGTACTATATATGTTGAAACATTAACAATTCATTAATTAAAACATCAACAAATAGAATTATGTTATTGTCCTAATTAACAGAACCTCAATGTCGTAACTTCAAAGATTGCTTGGATCATGGGTTAAAACTGACCACTATACAAATTGATGACTTTATAGGATAGAAAAAACAAAACTGGTCTGTAATTTTCAAGTGGTTCCAAAACAAGAATGCATTGTGTCTTGTGATTACATGATTGTTTTTTTGTGTGTTCACTTTTGAAATAAGACCAAAACCATCACATCATTCTCTCTTCCAACATAAACACAAGTAAAAGTTAAAATTTACTATTAAATTTAAATTCAAAGTTTAAAATGTACTTGATTTAAATTTTAATCAAATATATTATGCCTTTTATTTATATTTAAAATAAAAGGAGTAGTTCTTAATTACTCTAGGTGTTGCATGATTCATGAATATAAAACTCCAAGCAGCACGAAAAATTAGATGACATATCAACCTCAGCCAGAGACAAAGATTCTGCATGGAATTGAAAGAAGTGAGAAGTAGGAACACTATAGATTCTCACATTTTGTAATATTTGTTTATTACTAGTACATTATTTATGTATTCTTTATGATCCTTGAAATAAATAAATAAATATTTTTAAAAATTTATTAAATAAACAAGGTATATAATCTATATTTAATGCAAATACAGTTATGTAATAAATATTAATTGTTTTGTAATATAATTTGTCAATTTATTAAATATAAAAATAAATATATTGTTTATATTTATCGTATATTAATTATTTTTCTAATTGTAATTTTTGGTTAAGAATATTTACATTTTTAATTTAATATTTTTTATTCAATATTTATTATAAAGATAAATACAACAATATATGATAAGAATATTTTATTAAAATTAATTTTATCTCATATATTTTTTCAGAGAATGTATAGTTCTATTGTAGTGAAAATTAATTTTAAATTAATTAATAATTCACTATAACTATAATAAATTAAAGGTAAATTAATTTATATTAAGATGTATATAAAGTTAAATAAACTAAAAATTTAAGTGAAAAACTACATTTTAAAACTAAAAATTACATTTTATAATTCTAAATAGAATGAATTTTAAAAATAAAAATAAATTACATTTTAAAAGAATCAAATATATTGAAATCAATTCTACTCTTTTAAAATACTTTTTAGTCCTCTAAAATTTGAATCAAATATAAGAGAATTATTCAACTAAATCAACCATTTTAGAACTAATGGAATGGTATATATTTTTATTAATTTTATCTAAGTTCACCTAAATATTAGCTAAATATAAATATTCTAATCAATAAAATATATTTTATTTTAGTTTCAAGAATTTTTTTTTTATTATTCAAATTAGTAAATTTAGTAATTCTAAACAAATTATTGATAAGAGCCTAAATTCAGAAATTCACCTTATATGTACAACATTAGCCTATATATTTTATGTGCTAGTGATATGTTTGGCACAGTTTCCCATTACTTTTTTTACTACTAACTTTTATTCTCTTTCAATGTTTGCTTTGACTGATCCTATAAATTTGACCAGTCAACAAAACATGACTGATCCCTATGATATTCATGCCCTATTACCCCACATACAATCCATGGCCCACCATATATTAACATTTGATTCACTTCAATATCTATTCTTACTCACACATCCTTCAATTGATTTTAGTAATTTTTTGCTTTCAATCTATGGTTGCTTTAAAACTAGTTAGCTCCTAGGCTAGTTTTAAAGGTTACATAGGGTGCACCCAATTTCCATGGGATTCGAAGGATCGTCAAAGTGGAATCAATCATTGTTTTTTCTTTTTTTTTTTTTTGAGTGAGTGCTCCAAAAGATAGTGACAGTTCATATATACATGAATTATGGATAAGAATTGTAGTATTTCCCCCCTGCAACTTTAAAGTATCTGCTAAGCAATGGCTATTAAAACACACTAGTTCATTTTAGGCGATGAAAATAGGGTAGAGGCGGAAAATGGGTGGGCCTTCCTGTCTCTATTATTTTTCTCTCTCCATATTTAATTACTTATTAATTTTAACCATTAGATTGAAAAGAATCAATGGTCATGATGAGGAGTAAGTCTTGATTACTTACTCTTGGAGTAAGAATATCCCTCCTCATATATATATATATATATATATATATATATATATATATATATATATATATATATATATATATATATATATATATATATTTAAAACTTTATTCTACTATTCATTGGTATGGATTGTGTTTAAAATTAGAACAAAATTTTGTTTAGATTGGTATAACACAAAAATTGTTAGCATTTAGTAGAATTCGATCCTGGGATCTTGAGAGAATGTTCTCTAATATGTTAGTCCTCGCAGCTTTGTTTTTTTTTTTTTGGATGCAACATTAATAAAAAATAATTGCTTAAGGTATTTTATATGTTGTTATTACACTTTCGTGAAAAATTTAAAATACTCTTTGATTCTGAGATCTATCTCCGGATGCACTCTAAACACACAACTTTGTCTCATTTTGATTGACGCCTCAAATTTTTGCTAATTTGTTTTTGGAAATGTATCTCCGTAAACTTTACGGTAGTGTATTTCTGGATCATACTAAAGTAGAAAGAATCACATATCCAGAAAGGTGCTGAATAAAAAATAAAATTAGCATTGATAACATAAAAAACGAAACAATACATAGGTATTTGTTAATATTACATTTCAACATCCAGGTGAACGTTCCAATATATTCATAATATCTTCGATCGATCTCGAAATCGTCACCCACCTCGATCGAAACTTTTATTTCGCAACGGAAAATTCTGTTAGACGCTGGCCTAAAGATCTAGAGGGGGGGTGAATAGATCTCACTAAGTTTTTGAGGATTTTTCTACTGACTCGAGCGAAAGCGGTTCTGAATCGACTTGCGTCTATTCTGGACCGCTATTGCAAAGGTCGTATGTGTTTCAAAACCAAAGAGTAAGTGGAATTGATGGTGAAGTAATATGATAGCTAAACAATACGTTTTACAACTGAAAACCAATTAACTTCTAGATTGACAATTTTGATTTGCAATGCAGTAAGATTGGATTAAGCAAAAACACAAACACTTGGTGATACGTTCAAATTGATAGTGATTCAAATTGTGGTGAATTGTGATGTTTGTGCAGAACTTTAATTCACAATTTTAACACTTGAATCGTTGATCAATTTTGCACTTATAACCAATTATGAACAGAAAGTAAAAGAGAAAGTAAAAGCGACAAGAACACGATATTTGTTTAGGCAGTTCGTCGATCGTCCTCGCTACGACTACGTCTGCCCCCAATTCCAAATTGAAATTGGGTAATCTTTCATTAATGTTGAAAGTAGTATATACAAAGAAGATAACAAAGCGATAAACGATAAACCAATTATGTCGATCCTTTGAATCTTCTTCCCCCTTAATCTTGAGCCAGATCAAGGTTATCCAAGAGCTTCACTTTGATTCCCTTCTGCAGTGTCTTGATTCCTTGAACTCCCCGTTCCTCAATCGTTACACTCAGCCGAATCCTCAATGAACGCCTCTTGATAAAAACCCCCAAGAACCACCCGTCGTGGAGGACAAAACCCGCAGATTTTATTCACCAACAAACCCCACAAACCTTCACCCACTAGGAATCTTCAATTCCGTTCCATGGACGTTATCGAACTCATCACTAACCCGCAACGCAAGAATGATTATGTGTAATTGTGTTGGAGATGATGAAGAACGAAGATGAGAAGCGTTTGTGTATCTTTCAGTCGTTGGTGTTGCTTGAATAATTACCCTTGTACAATATATATGATTGCATAACAGTTAGAACCAAGAAAAACTGATTTTTGAACTTTCTTGATCAGTTAGGTCGACCACTTGTAGTGCTTAGGTCGACCTAACAGAGCTTGCAGAATTTTGCTCCCAGTTAGGTCGACCTGTTGAAGGAGTAGGTCGACCAGAATCTTCTTCTGATGCATTCTGGGGACATTTTCACAGATTAGGTCGACCTAGTTGATGTGTAGGTCGACCTAACAGGCTGGTATGTAGAATTCATCAATTTAGGTCGACCTAAATGATGTGTGAGTCGACCTAGCAGGGACATATGAGTTTTTCTCCATTTTAGGTCGACCTGGGTTGATGGTAGGTCGACCTAACTGCTGTTTTTCCGCATTCTTCTTGTTTTGCTTGTGTTGAGGCAACCTATAAACATATAAACATAATGGGTTGACCTATGAATGATCAATGCTTGTTTTTCTTTAAATTTTCTGCTTCCGTCTTGTTGTTTGAATGCTTATTTGAGTTTGCCATGAATCAAAAACATCTTTGAGTGTAATCTTGTATTCACATACTCCCCCTTTTTGATGATGGCAAACCATTCGTCAACCATTCGTCTAAGCTTTGGTAGTAAATGATAAAGACTCAACAGAGCTCCCCCGTACATCCAGCATCTATCTCTCAACAGGGCAATCTCTCACCACGGCTCCCCCGTACACTCAGCATCTATTGTATCTATCTCCCCCTTTGACAACATCAAAAAGAGAAACAAAGAGAGCAGAGTAGGAGAGAAACAAGAAAAATAAAGGGTACCGGTAGTCATAGGGATAGATAACATGTAAATGGTGAAATCATAAGAGCTAATCATGTTTTAAAGCAAGCTAACAACATACATAGTAGTTCAAGAGAATTATAAAAGAAAGCAGAGAGTACTACATCATATGATGTTTTTAACAACAAAACAAAAAAAACTTAATGTCATGAAATGCAATGAAATGATGTTATGATAAACAATATGTCCTAACGCCTGCCCCTTCTTCCTCTTCCTCTTTGAAATGTATGAGGTCGATCTTCTTCAACCTGTTCCAATAAATCCAGCACAGACATGTTAAGAGTGTTGAAGCTTTGGCTTATGTTAGCATGACGATGCAACGCCGTTTCCTCAAACTGATTCTGCCTCAATATGGAGTTGGATGCAAACGTTTCAAAATCGTTCCTTTGTTCCTGAACCAAGCCGTACAAGGATTGGTATTGACGTTGTTGTTCCTCATATCTATCTTGTTGAAGCTGCTGCATTGTTTGAAATTGAAGCTGTTGAGTTTCAAAGTTCTGCTGTTGTTGAATTTGCATAGCCTCAAGCATAGATATTATGTTGGATTGATCAGGAAGAGGTGGAGCAGTGTATCCCCAAGGAACTTCTTCCTGTTGAGACGGAACATATTGCCAATTTGGATCCGTGTCATGAGCTGTGTCTTCCATGGTTTGATCCTCATCATTTGCTATTTCTTGATCGTTTCCCTCTTCCTCATTTCCTACATTGTTTCCAAACTCCGTAGGATCATCATAGTTGTAGATAACCTTCCCTGTTCCTTTTTGAATGAGATAGTATGTTTTCCTCACAGGATTCCAATGATATCCCATAAGAGTCAAGGTGGTTTGTGAGAATTCCTGGGATTGATGTACGCGAGTGTAGTGTAAGTGATCAAGTCGCATACCAAAGTGATTGACAATTGTTTGAATGATTGAACCATAACATAGGGCTGTAGTTTTCTGTTTGACCTCATGAAACTTAGCAACTAGGAAGTGAGGCCAGTGTAAACGCGTTCATTTCTTTCAATTCTCGAATATCCTCCTGCCCTTGGTCGAATGATTCTTGAGATTACCCAGTTCAAGAGCCTAGGATCTCGCTTCAAATGACCAGCTGTTATTGTTTCATTTGATCTGTCAAATACGGAAGGATCTTTGAGGATTGACTTCATGTAGGCCTCATGGTCATAGTTTCCCGGTACATCCCCGTCTACCATACGGAGTTCATCACCAACAATTGTCAGACCAAAGATACTAATCCAGACTCGTTTGTCAACAACATGCGATCTAGATCCCATTTTGAAACGGAAGTTACAACCGTCTCCTTTTGTAAATCCTGCATAGAAAGCCCTAACGGTATTTTCACAGTACGGGGTATCACATTGCAATAAGGGATGAATATTTTGATGTTCAATTAACGCAGCGACATCAGGGATATGCATGTTTTCGACAAGATTTGGATCATAAGTATATTGCTTAACAATTTTCCTTTTCATCTGCCACTTCTCAAAGTTTTCTCTACAATCAGGATGAACAAGAGCACTTACCGGTTGAGATGATGAACTGGAAGCAATTTCCTTTCCTTTTCTTGATTTTGGAGGCATGGTTGGAGATGCTTTGAGTGAGAGAGGGAAGATTTTTGACAGTTTTGAGTTTGAGGAATTAGGGTTAGCCGTACCAAAAGAGATGAGAATGAGAGGGAATGCAAGAATGGAGTGTTTTGAATGAATGTTATTGGGTCGGGTCGACCTAACAGACCCAAATATGGAAAAGTTTACGCAGTAGGTCGACCTAAAGTGAAGCTGGGTCGACCTAACAGAAGTAATAACAACAAATGACCAAATTAGGTCGACCTAAATTGTGAGTAGGTCGACGCAACTGGACCTTTTTGGTTTTTCTAAAGAAGCTTCTTATGTAGGTCGACTCAAATACAGGGTAGGTCGACCTAAGTTTCTTTCAATGATGAAAATGCCTTAGAAATGTTTCTATATGATGTATTTTTGTTTTGTCATTTGCTTGAATGCACAACCATTGTATGTTATGAATGAAATGATGAACATATATACATAAGTATTTGAGAAGAGTAGATAAGAGCACATGAAGTCACTATAAGCATGTTAATTGATAGCATATTATAGCATCAATAAATTTTTTGGAAGTGAACAATAAACATGTTACCGCTTTCTCAATATGTAGGTGTTTTGTCATCATCGTGTGGAGTCTTCTTGTCAGTGTGCCATACTCCTAGATTTGATAATGAATTGTTTTGATGGAATGTTTCACAGGTTGATTTTTGCGAAAAACTTATTTAGTATCGATTACTCGATGTTCTCCCGGATGCGGGACATAGTCCCAAACAATATTCTGCTAAGAATAAGTTTAAAATCTCTTTGCAATGCAACTTGCCAATTTGCACATCAAGTACTGCGTCCTAAGTGTTTTTCGGAATATCTGTATTTGTGATGTATCTCATACATTTGCGATGGCTAGAACACCTACATTTCCTTTGCCGAGTATGATTCTTCAAACTGTCTTCATAGATGACCTACCAAAATTGGTATGTCTACCTATATGTGTCTTGAGCACCAGCTGTCAAGGAACTACCACCGTTCGGCGATGTCAAGACACTTTTCCTGCGAGATTAAATTAAAGTAGAAGGTCCCCAATCTTCATTGGGTCCTGGATGGTGAGTACACAATTTGTTGCACTTAGGCAACCATTGAAATACTCCTTTAGGAACTAAAATTCTCCTAAATTTGCATTTTTCAATGGTATGTCCCTTTTTGCAACAATAATGACAGGTAATATGATGAGAATATGGAGTTTTGCTAGTTGATACTTTTGGTACAAAAGTGTATTTACTATATAAAGGAGTATACGATCTTTTGAACTTGTTTGGATCAACCGCAAAAGTCACTTTTGGTTGTAGAGCCTTGTCTAACTTGGCTTTTAGATCTCTCACTTCTTTTTGCCAAATGTGACATGTCTCACAACCAAACCATGATGTAGGATCAATTTCAACTTTGTCCTTTTGAATGTCTAGCATAGATTGTTTTAAAGCTTCCATATCCCTTTCGGTTTTCTCAACTTTTGATTCAAGATATGAAAATATTTTCTTATTTGAGGCCAAAAGTTTGAAAGCTTTAATTGCATCTCTATGTAATTCTTCAAAAGCAAGTTTTAGTTGAGAATGAGATACCTTATCTACGAGTTCAGGTTTAAGATGACTTACAGCTTTCTTTTTCTTGTTTTGATGAGCCATGAAACATAGGTTTGCTGATTCTTCTTCATCGCTTGACGAGCTTTCACTAGATGAATCACTTTCCCATGCTATGTAAGCTCTTTTAGATTTGTTATGACCTTTGCTTTGGTTCTTCTCCTTTTCTTTCTTAAGGTATGGACAATCCGGTTTGTAGTGACCGGCTTTCCCACAATTGAAGCAAAGACCTTTGATCTTTCCTTTGTTGTCGTCATCTTGTTTGAACATGTTTGATTGCTTTCTATAGTTGATCAATCCTTTGTCGGAATGTTTTGCTCCATTTTTCTTTAGATATTTGTTGTATCTTTGCACAAACAGTCCCATTTCCTCATCATCGGAGTCTTCGTCATCACTTGTGTCACTATCCTTTGGCTCTCGTTTTGAGGTCTTGGAGCTCGAAGCTTTTAGAGCTATTGACTTCTTCTCTACCTCTTTCTCCATGTTCTTTTCTTTCTTTGTCCTCTTCTCATGCATGTCAAGGCATTTAAGATGCTGTTCATGTTCCTCTAGTTTACCAAAGAGAGTGGTAATGTCTAAAGTGTTGAGATCATTTGCTTCCTTAATTGCTGTAACTTTGGGCTGCCATTCCATGTTCAAACACCTTAAGATTTTGTTAGTAGCAACTGCATTGGAAACAGGTCTATCTAGAGAATTTAATCGATTTTTCAGGTGAACGAATCTTTTCTGCATGCTTTCGATGGTTTCACCATCTTCCATGTGGAAAAGTTCGAACTCTTGAGTTAACGTATTGATCCTAGCTAGTTTGACATCATCCGTTCCCTCGTGGGCAACTTGCAATGTGTCCCACATAGCTTTAGCTGATCTACAATGGGAAACGCGATAGTATTCATCAACTCCTAGAGCTGAGATTAGAATGTTTCTCGCTTTCCAATCGTATGCATATTTCTTTTCATCTTCAGCATTCCAAGTATCTTCTGGTTTTGGAACAACTGCACCAGCTGCATTTGTCATAGTGATCTGAAATGGACCATTGACAATAGCTGTCCAGATGTTCCTATCAATTGCATTGATATGGACACACATACAATCCTTCCAATAGCCGTAGTTTTCTCCGTTGAAAACTGGAGCTCTATTATGAGCCCCTTTAGGTCCAGAAGCCATCTTTCCAATAAGTGTTTCACGTAGCACGGAATAAACCAGAGCTCTTGATGCCACTTGTTAGACGCTGGCCTAAAGATCTAGAGGGGGGTGAATAGATCTCACTAATTTTTTGAGGATTTTTCTACTGACTCGAGCGAAAGCGGTTCTGAATCGACTTGCGTCTATTCTGGACCGCTATTGCAAAGGTCGTATGTGTTTCAAAACCAAAGAGTAAGTGGAATTGATGGTGAAGTAATATGATAGCTAAACAATACGTTTTACAACTGAAAACCAATTAACTTCTAGATTGACAATTTTGATTTGCAATGCAGTAAGATTGGATTAAGCAAAAACACAAACACTTGGTGATACGTTCAAATTGATAGTGATTCAAATTGTGGTGAATTGTGATGTTTGTGCAGAACTTTAATTCACAATTTTAACACTTGAATCGTTGATCAATTTTGCACTTATAACCAATTATGAACAGAAAGTAAAAGAGAAAGTAAAAGCGACAAGAACACGATATTTGTTTAGGCAGTTCGTCGATCGTCCTCGCTACGACTACGTCTGCCCCCAATTCCAAATTGAAATTGGGTAATCTTTCATTAATATTGAAAGTAGTATATACAAAGAAGATAACAAAGCGATAAACGATAAACCAATTATGTCGATCCTTTGAATCTTCTTCCCCCTTAATCTTGAGCCAGATCAAGGTTATCCAAGAGCTTCACTTTGATTCCCTTCTGCAGTGTCTTGATTCCTTGAACTCCCCGTTCCTCAATCGTTACACTCAGCCGAATCCTCAATGAACGCCTCTTGATAAAAACCCCCAAGAACCACCCGTCGTGGAGGACAAAACCCGCAGATTTTATTCACCAACAAACCCCACAAACATTCACCCACTAGGAATCTTCAATTCCGTTCCATGGACGTTATCGAACTCATCACTAACCCGCAACGCAAGAATGATTATGTGTAATTGTGTTGGAGATGATGAAGAACGAAGATGAGAAGCGTTTGTGTATCTTTCAGTCGTTGGTGTTGCTTGAATAATTACCCTTGTACAATATATATGATTGCATAACAGTTAGAACCAAGAAAAACTAATTTTTGAACTTTCTTGATCAGTTAGGTCGACCACTTGTAGTGCTTAGGTCGACCTAACAGAGCTTGCAGAATTTTGCTCCCAGTTAGGTCGACCTGTTGAAGGAGTAGGTCGACCAGAATCTTCTTCTGATGCATTCTGGGGACATTTTCACAGATAAGGTCGACCTAGTTGATGTGTAGGTCGACCTAACAGGCTGGTATGTAGAATTCATCAATTTAGGTCGACCTAAATGATGTGTGAGTCGACCTAGCAGGGACATATGAGTTTTTCTCCATTTTAGGTCGACCTGGGTTGATGGTAGGTCGACCTAACTGCTGTTTTTCTGCATTCTTCTTGTTTTGCTTGTGTTGAGGCAACCTATAAAGATATAAACATAATGGGTTGACCTATGAATGATCAATGCTTGTTTTTCTTTAAATTTTCTGCTTCCGTCTTGTTGTTTGAATGCTTATTTGAGTTTGCCATGAATCAAAAACATCTTTGAGTGTAATCTTGTATTCACAAATTCTATTTCACATAGCACTTAAATCTACACTCTTCTTCAACTCAAAGTTGTTGAACTCAATCTTACCTTCATTGTCAATCGAGGATGAACGATATCCGAGCTTCACAAATTTTTGATTGTCAGAGTATGATAGAAGAATCTCCAGTATGTATTTCAGAAATGCAAGATGGGTATACTCATTGAACTTAAATTAAATTGAGGTTTCGTGTCGTTGAAGTAGACATTTGCGACATGTCAAATGATGTTCATTATGGTGTAATCAGATTTGGTAAGAAACATGAAATAGGAGCCCTATACTTACAATAGTTCTAGAAAAATATGGACCTTTGAAATTCTATCGTATACTAGGGGACGTTACAGACAATACCATCCTATTATGTTATTTCGAAGATGTATTTTCGGAACCACTCCAAACAGAATAAAAGTCTTAAACGGATAAAAACACAACCTTTATTGAAATGCATAATTTTTTTTAACTTAAACATGTATTGTGTAGCTTATGGATTATAAGCTAGTGTAGTAGCAAATTTTGTCGAAGTCGAAGAGCTAGTGTAAGTGTCTAAATATGCTAGGTTATTAGCATGTTGAATTGAGTCAGTCTATTAGCCCGGTTGTTTAGTATGTTAGTTGAAAGCTAAGGTTTAGTTTTTTCTTATAAATAACATACTAGTCCTCACTTCTCAATAATCCTGATTAGAGGAGAAAGGAGGTATGGTTGAGATTCAATTATAAACATTGTTCCTTAATTTGTAATTGAATCAAGAATTCAGGGTTTTATACCATTTTGAGTCATCTTTCGCTTCTCTCTTTTCTCTCTTTGTGGTTTTCTTGATGATAAAGAAATCGATCATACTTTATTTTCTGGGCATCATTTTCACAACAAATTTTTACGGTGAGCATGAAGGAGAAGATATCGTCAACAAAGTATGAGATTGAGAAATTCACTAGAGTGAATGATTTTATTCTATGGCGCTTGAAGATACAAGCTCTTCTTGTTTAACAGAGTTTGTTAAAAGCGTTTAATGGATCAGAAAAATGGATGTTTCCCTAACGGAGAAGGAGAAGACGATGATAGTAGAGAAAGCCCACAACGCCATCGTATTGAGCCTTGGTGATAAGATTCTCTGACATGTTTTTAAGGAGAAAACTACAGCTGGCGTGTGGACGAAACTCGAAGGTTTGTACATGGCTAAATTCAATCGCATGTACCTGAAGCAATCTCTGTATTCATTCAAGAAGAGTGAGGACAAAGTCTTGACTGAACAACTAGTTATGTTCAATAAGATAATTCTTGATCGGGAGAATATTGAGGTTATCATCATTGATGAGATCAAACGTTACTCACTACTACAAAAAGCGCTTCTAACGTCGGATGTGAAATGCATTTTACTTCGGTAAAAGAATCGAGGTAACGAAGGACGTCATGAAAAGTAATGACTTAACCTCTGTTTTTAAAACACCAAGGTAAAGGTTTATTATGACATGGGTTCTGTAACACCCCAAAAATTATAATTAATTATTTAATTGATTAATTGTGTATTATTGGTGAATATATTTGATTTTGGGGAATAATGTGTGTCATGACAATATGTTGTGGGGTAGTGGTGAAATTATATGATAATTAGAAGCAATTATTTTATTTAAATAATTTAGTTGAGATTATTTAGATTTAAAAATTATTATTTAGAATTTTATTACTAATTAAGTGGGATAATATGTGTAGAGATATTGAGGGCAAGGTAGGAATTTTCATGAGGTTTAGTGAGGGTAAGATGATATTATCATATTAAGAGTCTAAGGGTTATCTTAGTAAAAAGGAGGAATAGAGAGGGGAATCATATCAGTTGGAACGATCATGCTCACAGAGAAGTGGAAGCGAGAAAAGGAAAAAGAGTTGGGGCTAATATGTTGGTATGTGTGAATCTATGTGACAAATTGTTGATACCATTGTGTGTTGTGTTGATGTCCTTGGTGTTTGAATGAATTATCAATGATAATGCTCTAAGGTTGCAAAGATTGGATGAATTGGTGTTGATGAATTAGGGAAATATGTTGCATGTATTTGGTACTGAACCTGCAAAATAGAACAAATGATTTTTGGGGTGAAAATGGGGTTTTCGAAAGGCTTAAAAGTGATTTTTGTACTTTGAAACAACATAAAACTGCTTTTGTCGTAGTGGAAATCGATTTCCTAATCGAAAATTGAGAAAACTAGCTTCTGGAGTGGAGGAAATCAATTTCCTGAAAGTTATAGCAGCATTTTCATAAAACTTCAAAAATCCATAACTTTTTACTCAGGTGTCCGCTTGACGCGCCGTTTGAACCTATAAAAAATTAAAAATATTTTCTATCATATAAAAAATATTTTTGAACACATTGGGTAATTATTTATTGGGGACTTATGCCCTTCAGTATGAGATTTTGACTGTTATGCTGAGATATGTGCATGGTATTAGGCGTGATGGTGTTGTATGATGTGGTTGAGCGGTATGAATTGTATGTTGCATGTATGAACAACAAGTGGCCTGTATTGGCGTGTCACATTGATGTATGTAGATATCAATGTGTTGTATTTTGTTGCATGGTTGTGTCACATGCATTTCGTGTTGTGCACTTTAGTCTAGTTGTCGGCTTTGATCTTAAATGATATGGATTAGGAGCGATGTGAACTAAATTGTTCATGATGATTGTCATACCCCAAAATTTACCTCCCACACTTTTCTCATAACAAAAGCAAGGCTCAAATCTCAAAGCAAGGCTCAAATCTCAAAGCATGGCTCATTCACATAATCCAGATAATTCACAATCAACTGATTCAAAAACCAAAGTCAAAGCATGATCCAAACTTATAACCATTGGTCACATAACAAGTATGGGGAGGTATATCCATCATTTGATCAAACATTGATCATGATTCCATTAACAGAAACTCAGAGATGAACAAATACAAAAGGTTCAAATTAGGGTTTCTTTAGGAGAAAGTCGACCCAACTTTGACTGGGCATAACTTTCACCTGGAACATCAAAAATGCCCCACTCAAAGCCTATTTTGAAGGAAATTGGATTCTCTACAACTTTGTCTCACAAGCCAAGGCTAAAAATGCTTCATTTAAGAGATACAAAGCAAAAGATTACAGGTCATTTTCAGGCATCCTTCAAAAGTAGTTTTTTCCCAAAAGAGATATGATCAAGATAAAAGCTTCAAATGAGAAATATGTTCCAAAGTGGCTTGTAGAGGACCTCTTGAGGTTTCTAAAAAGTATTAGAACTCCCTCATAGCTCAAAAATTGAAGGAGATATGCTTGATCAAAGTTAGGTAATTTGTGAGGGTCAAAAATGAAAAAAAGAGGTTCAAATGGAGAAAATTTGCAAATGGGCCCATGGTTTCTTGTTACACTCTTGGTCCATAAGACTTTAGCATACCTAAATATATTTCCCACGAAATTTTAACATTATATTTAATTTAATATGTTTTTATTTCATTTTAATGATTTAATTAACATGGAAATCAAATATTTTGTTAGAAAATAGATCTTTAGGTATTTCCAATTACAATTAATGTCTAAAATATGTCTAATTTCGTGCATACATGGATTGGAAAGATTTGATACAATATTGACCAAAATAAGAAACTTTTCATTCAAGAATAAAAGTCAATTTTCACAAACTTGGAGAGATTGGATTTAAAAGACTTTGGGCTTTGTTTTTAACCTAATCTTGCCCTCTATAAGTAGAAAACATAAGGCATAGGCATAAGGGTTGGAATTTTCGTTCATAAGAGCACGCAAGGAGAACAAGAAATTGGCAAGGAAGTTGAAATCGGTTTCTGAGAATTAAGGAGATCCAACGACTTTTGAAAGGTGCAAAAGTTTCCCTGTAGCATTCTGAAAGCGATTGGATACTAGCATAGCATCAACACCCCCAGAATTGCCTCAATTTTGTCAAAGTAAGTCAACTGAAACCTTGATTCGATTAACATGATATAGGCATCCCCATGATGTTTTAATTATATATTCTGTTTGCTCTTGGTACTCTGATTGTTTCTGGATTGTTTGTGTGATGCTTACGTGCCTTAGTCGTGTTTCACCATTGATGTCAGTTTAAGCTTTTTAGGGTTTTAATTGGGGTTTTTTTTGTAGAGGTCAAATTAGGGCAAAATAAAGACGTTGTTTTGTTCGCGTGGCCATGGCGAAGAGATTAGGATAGGTGCGCCATGTGTATATGCTTGTATGCCTTAATCGCTATTTTCCAGGTCTCCACTGCTACGAAAGAAATCGTAGCAAAAACGTAGCTATATTTGCAGTTCTTGGTGTCTTCTTGGAGAAGACGATTACGTGTCCCTGTATGGTTGGCTGTTTTGAATTCGCGCGCGCGTTTTTAGGTTTATTTCTTGCGTTTTGTACATAAGGTAATGGGCGCGTTTCCATGACACAAGTTGTGTTTAGTTGAGTTGGTTGCCAAGCATGTATGGGAGGGTGAGGTCGCAGGTTCGAGCCTCCCCTCCAACATTTATTTTTCTGAATATTCCAATTACTGATCCTGTGCGCCCTAGCCTCTAACCCTCACTATACATCCTCCAAATCTTATCCTTTGATCCCGCCCTTAACTAGATCTGACGCCCCTGGTTCATCACCCATACCATACACCCTATTAACAACCACACTCAAACAAAACCTTAATAAAAACTAAATTAATTTTAATTGTTTTATTTGGTATACAATGTTAATTATATTTTTAATAGAATGAATATGTAATATTTATATCAAATTGTAATTTGTTATTCGTGCCGATTAAATCGATTAATCGCTATGGTTAACAATATTTTTAATTAAAATGTTATTTAATTAAATAAAATATGATTTCTATTATTTGGTTAAATGGTTGCAACTATTTTATTAGTTGTGATGATTAACCGTTTTTCCCTCGATTTAACTTGTTATTCTTTTTAATCGAATCAATCGATTGCGAGGAGTAACAATGCATTTAAAATTCTATAAAAATTATTAAAAAAAATACCTTAATTCATTATTAGTGATAATCGAATCAATCGATTAAAATTGGTAGTGATGCAAATTTCAAATCTTTTAGCTATGGTAATTGAATCAATCGATTATCGCGGTTAATAGTGCCAAATCAGGGTTGTACGCCCACATTTTCAAATAATTCTAAACTCCATTCAAATTACAAAGACAAAACAAACTGCGATAGGCTAACCAAAAAGCCTCTAAAAAAACACATATCAAATCAAATTCCAACTCTAAATGGCGTACAACCCTTCCCGAACTACGTAGACTCTGATCCTCCCTAAGGAGGTACGTAGGCACTTGGCAACAAGGCGAGTTCCCCTCTTCAAAATCTCAATCGTGTCCTAAAATTCTGTTTGCCACATTTCTCCCTAATTCCTTCCATGCAACCCTAATCTTTGAATGTTAGCCTTTAGGAAAGGGCTGAGGGTGCCTCATACCTTCCCTCAGCCTGATTATAATAACTTACCCTCAATCTCTTATCTGCGTAGGGTTCCTATTCGCCCTTCAGAATAGGTGGCGACTCGAAAGCATAAATTTTTAGGCAGGTTGCTACAGCTGGCGACTCTGCTGGGGACAACACTTTTAGTGAATTATTATGCTCCTAAGGCTTGAGTGGGTTTAGGTTTATGGCTCGTGTTTATGGTTTAGGGTTTGTGGCGCATTTTAGGGTTTGGCAAACTTGCTATTTTTAGGGTTTGGGGGGAGGTTCATCTTTTAATAAATATTAATGTTTTTATTATTTATTTGTTTTTGTTTTTTGTTTATTTGTTCTGCCTTGAAATGTTTAATTATTATATGCATTGCTGCTTTATATTATGTTAAACCCTAAGTGTGGGAGTTAACTTTGAGATCAATAGGGGAGTACGAATCTCCTACGAATCTCACTGATAACTCCACTCGGAGTGGGTTGAGTGTTCGGAAAGGTCCAAAACGAGGCTTGACTTTGTTGAGGGCTGGACTGGATACTTGGCTGATCTCTCCGAGAACCTACCCCAAAAATTCGAACCTCATGGATAAAATGAGTCGTTTTAAAATCCGAAGAGACAAAGAGTCTCGGAGGCTACGAATGACCCCATGAGACCTTCTAGAACCCCCCATAAAAGGTTGGCTCCCTAGAGCCCCCTACGTCGAACCTATGAACTTGGGTTTCTTAAAATATTGTGTTATATATGTTTGATTTGTTTTATATATATATATATTTGTTTTGTTACTATGATTTTCTTTTTTTTGTGTGTTTGCATGCATCATCTCTCATTTGCATCCTCATCATGTTTTATCCACAAAAAAAATAGTAAATAAAAAAATATGATATAAATGTAAAAAAAAATATATTCTATTTGGTGAATGTGTAGGAAGGATGAGCACCAAGAAGACCATTGTTCACCTTTCCGTTTCCACTCCGGATATCAAGAAGCTGAAAATAATCAAGGAGAAATTACCATCAAGTGCCTTGGATAGGTTTGTAATCCGCTATGGGAATATTTTGGACTTGCTAAGGGTGAGAGTACAAGAAGAAGCAATTACTGCTTTGGTTCAATTTTATGACCCTCCGCTTAGGTGCTTCACTTTTCAAGACTTTCAGTTGGCTCCAACTTTGGAAGAGATAGATGCTACTTTGGGGTTCTCAAAAATTAAAAAAGAATTCTATACTGGTGCGGGTAAAGAAGTTGACTTTTCAGATTTGGCAAAAGCTTTGGGGTTATCTGCTACGGAATTGAAGACTAATTATAAAACTGATGGGGATGTGCATGGGATCAAAAGATCTTACTTAGAAAATCAAGCTTTAATGTATGCTCAAAAGAAACAATGGGACATTTGTGGACATTTATTAGCTCTTTTGATTTTTGGAGTTGTCTTATTGCCAAAAAATGTTGATTATGTTGATCCCGCTGCCATTCATACTTTCACTTCCTTTAAGGTTTATGGAAAAGATCCTACTCCGACTATCCTCGCTAATATTTACTATGCTATCCATACAAAGTATGAAAAGAAGAGAGGAATGCTATTTTGTTGTGTCCACTGGCTATATTCTTGGTTGACTTCTCATCTCTACAAATCTAGTTGCTTTATCAAAGAGCTTGCTAGGAACGAGTGGTCTCAAAAGCTAAGGGCTCTTAAAGCCGATTCTATCCTATGGTATGCAAAGAAATTAAAATCTGATAGGATCATTTACAAATGTGGAGATTTCGACAATGTGCCATTAATGGGGACTCTTGGTTGTATTAATTATAACCCCGTTTTAGCATTGCGTCAATTAGGACATTCTATGGATAGTGAACCTTCGGAGCAACAAATAGAAGAATTGATCTTGCATGATAATGGGAAGGGTGCACCAAGAACATTGAAAAGAGTGATTCAAGCTTGGAGTCAGGTTCAAAGAAAATATTTTGGGCCAAAGAATGCAATTGCAAAAGCACCTTACACCACATGGGTTCAAGAAAGAGTTGGAAAGATTTTGCTACCTTTTGTTGTGGATCCCGCATACAAGCCTGATTCTCCCGATCCTGTTCCTCTATCCATCGAAGAGATAGAAGGGATCAAGGCTGCCCTAGAGGCATCCCAAAAGGAAAAAGAGAAACTAGAACTTGATTTGCATCAACTTACCAACGAAAAAAGTCAACTACGCTTTGACCTCAAAGAGAAAAATCAAGAACTTCAAGCAATGAAGGAGGAGAATGATAGACAAAGGGGTAAGAGGAAACGTGCAACCGAAGGAGTTCTAAGTGCTAATTTTAATTTGGAAGCACATAATGAGAGGTTGGAACAAGCGGATAGGGAAATTGCAAGGTGGAGAAGGCGTTACGAAAAGGCTTCCCATGACAAAACAGAATCTGAGAAGAATCTGGAAGCTGTGATCTTTGAATTAACTGATAGGACTAAAGATCAAGAGGATGAAATAAGAGGTCTCAAATATGATCTTCAAGAAGCCCTCAATGCTGGACAACAAGAACATGCAAGAAGATTAACCACGGAGGAAGAACTTTTACAGCGCACTGGTGAGTATGAAAGGGCATTTCAAGCTATGGTGTCACTTAGGGAAGTATTCACAAGACAAAAAGAGGAATTTGAGGCAGCCTTGGAAGAAAAAGATTATTGGAAAAGACTTTATTCAATTATTTCTGCGGCGAATGAGCATGTGAGCATGGTTCCCAAGATGCTCGAAGAATATGAAAAATGTCGTGAGGATCATGCTAAGCTAGTCTTCTTGTGTAATGATCTAATCCTGGATATTCCAAAAAGTTTGGAAAGAGCAGAATCTTCTCCCATCATCCTTCCTGAAGTCGTCAAAGAGTTTATGGAGCTTTGTAGGAGCATGGTGGACAAGTTCAAAGAAGACATCCAAAGGCGCTCTTAGTTTTATGTTATTTCCTTGTTGCTTTTATTCCAAGTACTTTTATTTTAAGTATTTTTAATTTTCAGTTTCCTTTCTTTTTTGTAAACCAACAATGAAGTGGTGTTTCCTTTCAATTAATAAAGTGTGTTTATTTTCGCATTTACTTGTTGTTCCTATAATATTCACCAAATAAATATATGCAAAAAAAAAAAGAAAAAGGAAGAAAAAAAATTAAAAAGAAAGAATGTATATTTACTATAATAATGTGGATAAGACATGAACATAGCATAAGCATAACATTCATATCATGCATGTCATATTTAATTACCAAGCATTAAAGAAAAACTATCTTCATCTCCAGTCACACCATTGCAACTCAACCGCTAATTCAGACAAGATCTCAAAAGAAAAGGGAAATGGAACAATTGGAACAGAACCAGGCCGCCCTTCGTGAGGAAATGACCCAACTAAAGGGTACTGTTGAAGACCTCCAAGGAGGAATGGCCCAAGTGCTGAGCTTCATGAAAGACCTCAAAGATAAGCAAGACAAAGCTAAGGAAGTTCATGATCAGTATGAAGAGATACCTAAAGATGGCAACCCATTGCTAGGATATGTTAAGGGTCATGACCCTCACAAGGCAAAAGCCCACTCCTCAAAAAGGACTATCACAACTCATGAAGAGGGAGAGGCTTCTCAAGAAGGATTTATCCCTACTATTCAGAAAGAAGGGGCGTCTCGCACCGTTCGCATTCCAGTCAACAATCCGCTTAGGGATGAGGACTACTTGGATTTACAGTATGGGGACACTAATGACACAGATCAAGTCCCTCAACCAAAGCTGACCTCCGTTGATTCTGGGGAGAATTCCAAGGAGAGTGGACAAATCAAGGCGCTGGAAGAAAGGATGAAAGCAATGGAAGGATATGATGTCTTCGATGTGGATACCTATGAAATGAGCTTAGTGCCGGATTTGACTATTCCTCACAAATTCAAGATACCCGACTTCGAAAAGTACAAGGGACTCTCTTGTCCGAGGAATCACTTGCGCATGTATGTGCGAAAAATGGCTGCTTATGCTCATGACCAAAAGCTAATGATGCATTTTTTCCAAGATAGCCTGAGTGGAGCATCGGTTGACTGGTATATGCAATTAGAGAAGTCTCACATCCGAAGCTGGACCGACCTTGCTAATACGTTCCTGAAACAATATAAATACAATTTGGACATGGCACCCGATCGGATGCAACTCCAAAATTTGTCACAAAAGAAAGAGGAATCATTCAAGGAGTATGCACAAAGATGGAGGGAAATGGCCTCCCGAGTCCAACCTCCCCTGTTGGAAAAAGAACTCGTAAAAATGTTTATGGCTACATTACAAGGGCCATACTACGATAAAATGGTAGGGAGTGTGTCCTCAGGGTTTTCAGATTTAGTGGTTATTGGTGAAAGGATAGAAGACGGAATTAAGAGCGGGAAAATACAAGGAGCATCATCTAACTCTTATCACTCAAAAAGGCCCACCTCAACCTTCGCTAAAAAGAAGGAAGGGGAGACCAACGCAGTAGTGCATCAAGAGCCTAGACCTCCTGTGTCCTACCCACCTCAACAAAGCAGGTTCCAAGGTCCTCCGAGGAAATTCGATCCTCTACCCACTTCCAAGAGTGAAATACTAAAATATTTGCTGAGTGAATCATTGGTAGAGCTTAGACCTATGCCACCCCTAATTCCAGGAAAGATTCCACCCAGATTCAACCCGAATGAGAGGTGTGAATTTCACGACAATTCTCCTGGACATACGTTGGAAAAATGTTGGGCCTTTAGGCACAAGGTTCAGGACTTGATAGAGTCAGGAGCAATTGCTTTTGACAAACCCAATGTGAAAACAAATCCAATGCCACACCATGAAGGCGCAGTCAATGCAATAGAAGTTGTCAATGAGCAAGAGTTGGTTCAACAACGGAACTCCCCCACAGATGCACTTAAGAGGTGTCTTCTTATAAAGGGGTTTATCCTAGAACATAACGAAGCTTTCGAAGACACTTTGCAAAGGCTCATGGATCAAGGATTGATCCAATTGGAGGAACACCCTGAAGAGGAATATGTGGCGATGGTGGAAAGAAACGAGCCTTTAATGATACCTGCACAAGGGGCAAGGAAACCATTGATTATCCCATGCTCTAGACCGCCAGTGATGATACCTGCGCAAGAACGTACCAAGATCATCCCAATCAGAGGACCATATCCTTTGGACAAGATGAAAGCGGTACCATGGGAATATGAGACCGATACTAATACTGCAGTATCAAGCATCGTTGGACCTGGAGGTATGACCCGTAGTGGGCGCATATTCAAAACTGCGCAAGTACAACCAATGTCTAGTGGAAACTTGACACAATCTGGAGAACAAGTTGTCACGAGACCAATTGACGAGGCCGAACCTAAGGATAAAGAAACTTCTAATAAAGATGCTGAGGAGTTTCTCGCTCTGATTAAGAAGAGTGATTATAGAGTGGTAGATCAGTTGCAACAGACACCGTCTAAAATATCGCTCTTATCATTATTGATACACTCCGAGAAGCATCGAGATGCCTTGATGAAGATCCTAAACGCTGCCCATGTAACTAAGGACATCATAGTCAATCAATTTGATGGGATGGTGGCCAATCTAACTGCTGGGGCATGCCTGGGTTTCAGTGACAATGAGTTACCCCTACAAGGAAAGTCACACAACAAAGCCTTGCATATCTCCATGCAATGTGGGAAGGCTCATCTGGCTAGAGTTTTGATCGACACAGGGTCATCCTTAAACGTGATGCCAAAAGCCACACTTGATAAGATAGCCTTAGAGGGACTCGTGGTTAGACCTAGTCGTCTGGTGGTTAAAGCTTTCGATGGATCACAGAGTCCGGTATTTGGAGAAGTAGACCTTCCTGTCATAATTGGTCCCCACACCTTCTGCATCAACTTCCAAGTGATGGAAATCGAGCCAGCTTATACCTGCCTACTAGGGCGTCCTTGGATCCATGCAGCTGGGGCAGTCACCTCCACCCTCCATCAGAAACTAAAGTTTGTGAATGGGAACTCCATAGTAACTATCAATGGAGAAGAGGATATATTTGTCAGCAATCTAAACTCATACAGATATATTGAGGCTGGAGACGAAGCATTGGGTACCGCATTTCAAGCTCTAGAAATTGCAACTGCTATCACACTACCAGTGGAGAAGATAAGAAGGGCGGTAACCTCATGGAAAGACCTACAAGACGCAGATACTAAAGGCTGGGGCAAGCTGCCAGAAGTTTTGGAGAAGAAGGATCGCCTGGGGTTAGGATACCAACCCACCAAGGTCACAAGCATTAATAAAGAAGAACGACCATTTCCCCCAATAATGCAAACTTTTGTGACTGGCGGTTATGAGCATGTGGCTATGGTGTCCAATCAGGACTCTCAAGAAGGGACGTCCAATTTCATTCGAGAGATCAGGCCAGGAGAACAGCTTCAGAATTGGACAAGCCTGGAGATACCGGAGATAGTTTTCATTTCAAAGTAATTTGCTTTTGTGTGTTTTATTTCCCCTTTTTGATAAAGAAAAACAATAACGCTCATGCCTCGCCCGAAGCATAGAGCTAGTTTGTAAGGGCCCCATTTACTTTCAAGTTCGAAGTTTATTAATAAAATTGTCTTTGCATTTTGGTATTGAAAATATTGTCTTTTCTCGCATTTATTCCTTTCCCATTTCTGAAAATGACAAATAAATTTCTTGCACAAACAAAGCACGTTCACATCTGCATACTAAAAGAAAACAAACATAAAACATGTGCAGATCACTTCCTGACACCACCGATAATAATACTGCTGAGACTCTATACAAACTCGAGGCTCTCGCTAATCAGGCTGAAGGAGGGGATGAGGAAGACGATGAACTTCCGGAAGAGTTGTCAAGGTTAGTGGATAAGGAATCCAAGAGCATGCTCCCTCCACAAGAGGCCATTGAAACCATAAACTTGGGAACAGATGAAGAACCCAAAAACATTAAGATTGGGGCAACGCTAGGTAAGGACGTAAAAGCAACGTTAATCAAGCTCCTCCACGAGTATGCAGAGATTTTTGCTTGGTCATACCGTGATATGCCGGGGTTGGATACAGACATCGTGGTACACAGGTTACCTCTCAAAGAAGGATGTGCGCCGGTCAGGCAAAAGCGCAGAAGGGTTCGACCAGATATGGATAGTAAGATTAGGGAAGAGGTGCTCAAACAGTTCGATGCCGAGTTTCTTGCTGTGGTTGACTACCCACCTTGGATTGCAAACATAGTGCCGGTTCCTAAAAAAGACGGGAAAGTGCGCATGTGTGTAGATTACAGGGATCTAAATAAAGCAAGTCCAAAAGATGATTTCCCACTTCCACATATAGATATCTTGGTGGATAATACAGCACAAGCTTCAGTGTTCTCTTTTATGGATGGTTTCTCCGGGTATAATCAGATTAAGATGGCTCCCGAGGATATGGAAAAGACTACCTTCATGACCTCTTGGGGCACTTTTTGCTACAAAGTAATGCCATTCGGGTTGAGAAATGCAGGGGCAACATATCAAAGAGCCATGGTCACATTATTCCATGATATGATCCATAAAGAGGTCGAAGTATATGTAGATGATATGATTGCCAAGTCTCGCACTGAAGAAGAACATATTACAAATCTACATAAGCTGTTTGAACGTCTAAAGAAGTACAAGCTAAGGTTAAACCCGAACAAGTGTACGTTTGGTGTAAGATCGGGAAAGCTGTTGGGATTCATTGTAAGCCAACGAGGTATAGAGGTTGATCCCGATAAAGTAAAAGCCATACAAGCGATGCCCGTTCCAAAAACAGAAAAAGAGGTACGAGGTTTCCTGGGTCGATTGAATTACATCTCAAGGTTCATTTCACATCTAACAGCTACATGCGAGCCTATATTCAAACTACTCAGGAAAGATCAACCTATCAAGTGGAATGATGATTGTCAAGTAGCCTTCGAAACCATAAAGAACTACTTACAAGAACCACCTATACTCTTACCTCCTGTACCCGGAAGGCCACTAATCATGTACCTCACAGTACTCGAAAGGTCTATGGGGTGTGTACTGGGGCAACAAGATGAAACAGGCAGGAAAGAACACGCTATTTACTACCTCAGTAAGAAATTCACGGATTGCGAGTCTCGGTATTCACCATTGGAAAAGACATGTTGCGCCCTAGCATGGGCCTCCAAACGTCTAAGGCAATATATGCTGAACCACTCCACATGGCTGATATCGAGAATGGATCCTTTGAAATACGTGTTCGAAAAACAGGCTCTCACGGGTAGAATTGCAAGATGGCAAATGTTGTTGTCCGAATACGACATACAGTATGTAACTCAAAAAGCAATAAAAGGGAGTGTCTTGGCAGAACATCTTGCCCACCAACCACTCGAGGAATACCAATCTATGAAGTTCGACTTCCCAGACGAGGACATTATGCTAGTAAGAGACTATGAAATACCGGGACCCGATGAGGGACCCGAACCGGGTTTGGTATGGAAACTCATGTTCGACGGTGCTTCAAATGCACTAGGACATGGCATAGGGGCAGTATTGACATCTCCCGATGACCGACACTTACCCTTCACTGCAAGACTATGTTTCGACTGTACCAACAACATTGCAGAATACGAAGCATGCATATTGGGGTTAGAAGCTGCAATCGACCTAAGAATCAAACTCCTTGATGTATACGGAGACTCAGCATTGGTAATCCATCAGGTCAACAAAGAGTGGGACACTCGAGATGCAAAGCTAATCCCATACCGAGACCTTATACTGGAGTTGACAGCTGAATTTGATACTATCACCTTTACTCATATCCCGAGGGAAGAAAATCAAATAGCCGATGCACTAGCAACGCTTTCCTCTATGTTCAAAGTGACCTGGCCAAACCATGAACCACGAATAACCGTTAGGCACTTCGACGAACCTGCCTATTGTCTCACGATCGAGGAACAGTCTGACAACAAACCATGGTACCACGACATTAAAGAGTACCTGAAAAAACAAGAATACCCGGAGAATGCCTCAACAATTGATAAAAAGACACTGAGGAGACTTGCATCCAAGTTCTTCTTAAGCGGAAGCATCCTATACAAAAGGAACTATGATTCAGTGTTATTGAGGTGTGTAGATAAAAACGAGGCCAATGAAATTATCAGGGAGGTACATGAAGGAACCTTCGGAACTCATGCAAACGGACATTCAATGGCTAGAAAGATACTGCGGGCAGGGTATTACTGGTTAACAATGGAGGCCGACTGTTTCCAATATGCAAGGACCTGTCACAAGTGCCAAATCTACGCTGACAAGGTGCACTTACCACCAAACCCGTTGAACGTTCTGAGTTCACCATGGCCATTTGCAATGTGGGGAATCGACATGATAGGGATGATAGAACCTAAAGCTTCGAACGGACACCGATTTATATTAGTCGCCATAGACTACTTTACCAAATGGGTCGAAGCTGCCTCTTACACCAACGTAACAAGACAAGTAGTCACTCGGTTCATCAAGCATAATATCATATGTCGGTATGGGGTTCCAAGCAGGATTATCACCGATAATGGGTCAAATCTGAACAATAACATGATGAGGGAGCTGTGCGAGGAGTTCAAGATTGAACACCACAATTCTTCACCATACAGGCCTAAAATGAACGGCGCTGTCGAAGCTGCAAACAAAAATATCAAAAAAATAATACAAAAGATGGTGAAAACATACAAGGATTGGCACGAAATGCTGCCCTTCGCCCTACACGGTTACAGAACCTCGGTGCGTACATCTACAGGGGCAACCCCCTTCTCCCTAGTCTACGGTATGGAAGCTGTCCTCCCAATCGAGGTGGAGATCCCGTCACTAAGAGTCATAACTGACACAAAGTTAGAAGAATCGGAATGGATAAAAACTCGTTTTGATCAGCTTAATCTCATTGAAGAAAAGCGACTGACAGCTTTGTGTCATGGACAACTCTATCAGAAAAGGATGAAAAAAGCGTTCGATAAGAAGGTCCGACCTCGAACCTACAAAGAAGGTGACATTGTCCTCAAGAAGATACTGTTACCTCGACTCGATGCCCGAGGAAAATGGACACCTAACTACGAAGGTCCATACATCGTAAAAACAGTGTTCTCAGGAGGGGCATTAGTCCTCACTACAATGGATGGGGATGAACTACCGCATCCAATCAATTCAGATGCAGTCAAGAGGTACTATGCCTAGCAGGGGCAAGGCTTCAAGCTACGAGCCCAAGACAATTCGTAAAGGATAGGAAATCGAGCAATCATCAACTTCCGAAGTCAAAGGATTACTGGGGACCTCGATAGCAAAAGAGCAAATAGCAGTATTAATATCATTTCTATTTGTCATTTTCTTTCTTTCATACCTTTTTGTACATTCGCCAATTCAAGGCAACAATCAATAAAAGTCTTTTCCCTTTCATACTTATCTTTTCATCATTTCAATACCAAGTGCAAAGAATAATTTATTTCTCATAAACTTTAAACTTCGAATTTAAAAACAGGAAACTTACAAATCATTAGACTGAAATAAAAGGGATAAAACCACGATACCTCCGGCAGCCAATATACGCCTGATGATCTGATAACCCTAAAAAAAAAAAAAAACACCGCCATATTCATCATACTAGCCCCGGGCGATCTGAGTCAAGACCCGTAAAGTTGCTCGAAAGATCTTAAACAAATTCCAATGGGTGACAAAAGATAGTACCCCAAAGTCATCATACTTACATATTCACTTACATAAACACTCATACACATCGCATTTACATACAAAACATTCACATGACCTGCATTCGCACACAAACATTCATCATACAAATAACAAAATCATGAGCATACACATCTGCAAGATAACCTTTTATACACGTAACTCGCCCGCATCAAGACAAGTAACCCTTTTGGGGTTAATCCAACTACGATAGTAAGCAGGTACGGTCAACTGCGACGACTTACTGAAAAGTAAGTGGACCTTACCATCTACGATAAGCTTACTCCAACTACGATAGTAAGCAGGTACGGTCAACTGCGACGACTTACTGAAAAGTAAGTGGACCTTACCATCTACGATAAGCTTACTCCAACTACGATAGTAAGCAGGTACGGTCAACTGCGACGACTTACTGAAAAGTAAGTGGACCTTACCATCTACGATAAGCTTACTCCAACTACGATAGTAAGCAGGTACGGTCAACTGCGACGACTTACTGAAAAGTAAGTGGACCTTACCATCTACGATAAGCTTACTCCAACTACGATAGTAAGCAGGTACGGCTAACTGCGACGACTTACTAGACTGACAGTAAGTGGGCCCTACCATCTACGATAAGCTTACTCTAACTACGATAGTAAGCAGGTACGGCTAACTGCGACGACTTACTAGACTGACAGTAAGTGGGCCCTACCATCTACGATAAGCTTACTCTAACTACGATAGTGAGTAGGTACGGTCAACTGCGACGACTTACTGGAAAGTAAGTGGACCTTACCATCTACGATAAACTCACTCCAACTACGATAGTAAGTAGGTATGGCTAACTGCGACGACTTACTAGACTGACAGTAAGTGGGCCCTACCATCTACGATAAGCTTACACCAACTACGATAGTGAGTAGGTACGGTCAACTGCGACGACTTACTGAAAAGTAAGTGGACCTTACCATCTACGATAAACTCACTCCAACTACGATAGTAAGCAGGTATGGCTAACTGCGACGACTTACTAGAGCTATAGTAAGTGGGTCATACCATCTGCGGCAGACTTATTCCAACTACGATAGTGAATGGGTATACCAACCGCGACGACTTACTAGAATTATAGTAAGTGAGTTACCTATAAGCTGCAAATCCCTGCTAGCGCCATAAGCAAGGTAACTACTTTAACAAGGCATCCCTCTCCACTACCGGGTACAAGGCAAATTCAAGGGGTCTTCCATTATTTAATAACTCTTCGATCAAAAGACGTGAGAACTGCGTATTCTCACTCCATTCAATCAAAGGTAATTAAATAGGGGCAGCTGTCATACCCCAAAATTTACCTCCCACACTTTTCTCATAACAAAAGCAAGGCTCAAATCTCAAAGCAAGGCTCAAATCTCAAAGCATGGCTCATTCACATAATCCAGATAATTCACAATCAACTGATTCAAAAACCAAAGTCAAAGCATGATCCAAACTTATAACCATTGGTCACATAACAAGTATGGGGAGGTATATCCATCATTTGATCAAATATTGATCATGATTCCATTAACAGAAACTCAGAGATGAACAAATACAAAAGGTTCAAATTAGGGTTTCTTTAGGATAAAGTCGACCCAACTTTGACTGGGCATAACTTTCACCTGGAACATCAAAAATGCCCCACTCAAAGCCTATTTTGAAGGAAATTGGATTCTCTACAACTTTGTCTCACAAGCCAAGGCTAAAAATGCTTCATTTAAGAGATACAAAGCAAAAGATTACAGGTCATTTTCAGGCATCCTTCAAAAGTAGTTTTTTCCCAAAAGAGATATGATCAAGATAAAAGCTTCAAATGAGAAATATGTTCCAAAGTGGCTTGTAGAGGACCTCTTGAGGTTTCTAAAAAGTATTAGAACTCCCTCATAGCTCAAAAATTGAAGGAGATATGCTTGATCAAAGTTAGGTAATTTGTGAGGGTCAAAAATGAAAAAAAGAGGTTCAAATGGAGAAAATTTGCAAATGGGCCCATGGTTTCTTGTTACACTCTTGGTCCATAAGACTTTAGCATACCTAAATATATTTCCCACGAAATTTTAACATTATATTTAATTTAATATGTTTTTATTTCATTTTAATGATTTAATTAACATGGAAATCAGATATTTTGTTAGAAAATAGATCTTTAGGTATTTCCAATTACAATTAATGTCTAAAATATGTCTAATTTCGTGCATACATGGATTGGAAAGATTTGATACAATATTGACCAAAATAAGAAACTTTTCATTCAAGAATAAAAGTCAATTTTCACAAACTTGGAGAGATTGGATTTAAAAGACTTTGGGCTTTGTTTTTAACCTAATCTTGCCCTCTATAAGTAGAAAACATAAGGCATAGGCATAAGGGTTGGAATTTTCGTTCATAAGAGCACGCAAGGAGAACAAGAAATTGGCAAGGAAGTTGAAATCGGTTTCTGAGAATTAAGGAGATCCAACGACTTTTGAAAGGTGCAAAAGTTTCCCTGTAGCATTCTGAAAGCGATTGGATACTAGCATAGCATCAACACCCCCAGAATTGCCTCAATTTTGTCAAAGTAAGTCAACTGAAACCTTGATTCGATTAACATGATATAGGCATCCCCATGATGTTTTAATTATATATTCTGTTTGCTCTTGGTACTCTGATTGTTTCTGGATTGTTTGTGTGATGCTTACGTGCCTTAGTCGTGTTTCACCATTGATGTCAGTTTAAGCTTTTTAGGGTTTTAATTGGGTTTTTTTTTGTAGAGGTCAAATTAGGGCAAAATAAAGACGTTGTTTTGTTCGCGTGGCCATGGCGAAGAGATTAGGATAGGTGCGCCATGTGTATATGCTTGTATGCCTTAATCGCTATTTTCCAGGTCTCCACTGCTACGAAAGAAATCGTAGCAAAAACGTAGCTATATTTGCAGTTCTTGGTGTCTTCTTGGAGAAGACGATTACGTGTCCCTGTATGGTTGGCTGTTTTGAATTCGCGCGCGCGTTTTTAGGTTTATTTCTTGCGTTTTGTACATAAGGTAATGGGCGCGTTTCCATGACACAAGTTGTGTTTAGTTGAGTTGGTTGCCAAGCATGTATGGGAGGGTGAGGTCGCAGGTTCGAGCCTCCCCTCCAACATTTATTTTTCTGAATATTCCAATTACTGATCCTGTGCGCCCTAGCCTCTAACCCTCACTATACATCCTCCAAATCTTATCCTTTGATCCTGCCCTTAACTAGATCTGACGCCCCTGGTTCATCACCCATACCATACACCCTATTAACAACCACACTCAAACAAAACCTTAATAAAAACTAAATTAATTTTAATTGTTTTATTTGGTATACAATGTTAATTATATTTTTAATAGAATGAATATGTAATATTTATATCAAATTGTAATTTGTTATTCGTGCCGATTAAATCGATTAATCGCTATGGTTAACAATATTTTTAATTAAAATGTTATTTAATTAAATAAAATATGATTTCTATTATTTGGTTAAATGGTTGCAACTATTTTATTAGTTGTGATGATTAACCGTTTTTCCCTCGATTTAACTTGTTATTCTTTTTAATCGAATCAATCGATTGCGAGGAGTAACAATGCATTTAAAATTCTATAAAAATTATTAAAAAAAAATACCTTAATTCATTATTAGTGATAATCGAATCAATCGATTAAAATTGGTAGTGATGCAAATTTCAAATCTTTTAGCTATGGTAATTGAATCAATCGATTATCGCGGTTAATAGTGCCAAATCAGGGTTGTACGCCCACATTTTCAAATAATTCTAAACTCCATTCAAATTACAAAGACAAAACAAACTGCGATAGGCTAACCAAAAAGCCTCTAAAAAAAACACATATCAAATCAAATTCCAACTCTAAATGGCGTACAACCCTTCCCGAACTACGTAGACTCTGATCCTCCCTAAGGAGGTACGTAGGCACTTGGCAACAAGGCGAGTTCCCCTCTTCAAAATCTCAATCGTGTCCTAAAATTCTGTTTGTCACATTTCTCCCTAATTCCTTCCATGCAACCCTAATCTTTGAATGTTAGCCTTTAGGAAAGGGCTGAGGGTGCCTCATACCTTCCCTCAGCCTGATTATAATAACTTACCCTCAATCTCTTATCTGCGTAGGGTTCCTATTCGCCCTTCAGAATAGGTGGCGACTCGAAAGCATAAATTTTTAGGCAGGTTGCTACAATGATGGTTGAATCCGATCCTAGATGGAATGGATTAGGAGTGATGTGAACCAAATTGTTCACGTTTGGTGACTCTGGTCCTAGATCGTGTGGATTCAGGAGCAAGGTGAACTTAACTGTTCACGATAATTGTACCACATGCATTGAGTCTGTGAGTCGGTCTCATTGCATTGCATTGTTGTTAACATGATAAATGAGTTGTGTGGTTGATGTATATATTATATGATAATTGTTGTGATGCGCGGGTGATTAAGTGTGATTGTGTAATTTGTATGTGATATAATTATTGTCGATGGTGTGGATGTGTGATATATAGAATGTATGACTATGAATGATTATATTGCTATATACTTATTATCACACATTCTCTTATATTGTTGTGATATCTCACCCTTCTGTGAGAATGATGCTTTATATGGCATCGTGCAGATAGTCAGGAGTAGTTCCGAGGCTGCGAAGTTTCGAAGAAGTTGCTCTTCATTTTATTCGAATTGGCATCATTGCTCTGATACGTAACACTAGGGGGGATGAACGCTTATTTATTTCGTTGTTTCTGGTAATTGGTAATTCATTTTTATAAGAACCGAGAATTTTTTTAATTATATATATATAGGATGTATCTTATGAGAATGACATTTTTATGTGAAAACATGAGAATGAATCTGAACTATTAGATTTTAAAATAAATGGTGGAAATTATGTGTCATTCTTTTTTCTCTCTTCTATATTATTAAAATAAATGATGGAGGATATGTGTGAATTATATGATCAAGATAGTGGATCAGTCCTACTGGGAAAAAACAATGCCTGCAAAATTATAGGAATTGGATTTGTCATATTCAAGCTTCATGATGAGTCAATAAAGATGTTAAGTGGTGTCAAGTATGTACTTGATCTTAAGAGAAATTTTATTTCTCTTGGTGAATTCAAGAAGAAAGGATACATTTTCAAATGAGAGTAATATATCCTAAGGGTAAATTGTGTTGTTGATGTTGATGTGCGGTGTGTGTGGGTAGTTTTTAATTATTCAAGAAGAAAGGGTACATTTTCAAATGAGATTTAATTTTTTAATTATTATTTGATGTTTTTGATGTGATTATATGACGTGTGATGTTGATGTGTGTGGGTAGTAGAATTGAGGTGTTAGTTAGAAAAATAATTTAATTTCAAATTAGCATTATTAACTAATTAAATAAAATAAGGAGATAATATGAGGAAATGTTAGTAAGGGAAAATTAGGAAGTTCATAATAAGGGTCCTAAGGGTAACTAGGTAAAAAGAGAAATAGAAGAGAATTTCATTAGTCGTAGAATTTTGGAGAAAACGAGAAAAGAAGAGAGAGTTAGGGCAAGAAAGGAGAAGAAGAACGACCGTAGAATTTGGTAAGAGAACCAATCAAGCTAATAATCTAAGGTAAGGGGGTTATTCTAATTATTATGTTTGATTTAAGGGAATGATAATTGTATGTTGGGGTTTGTGTTATTCTTGATGAAATTGATGATTTATGGTGATGGCTTGTTCTGGTTGCATGATTAATATGTTGTATGATGATGATGATGATTGTTATATTGGTGATTGATAATATGAATTAGACTCAAACCCACCATTGTTGAGGATTTAGAGGTTTAGGGCTTGATGAATATCATTGGAAGTATGATGAATGCTTGTAATTTGGTGTTTGAAATAATTAATCAATGCTAGAACTAGGTTAATAGGCCTTAAATCATAGAAAATTATCGATTAAAAAATTAGTTTTTGAGCAAAAGATTTGTCTGGTATGGTGCAGATCACACATGAATTTTCTACAGAATCGCAGAACCCGCTTAGCGCGCTCTGGAAAATGAAAAGAGGGTCAAGACATAGAGGAGCCTGCTTAGCGCGACATGGTTGTGCTTAGCGCGGTCCTTGAAATTTTAAAATTTATATTTTTGAAAAATGATTCCAGAATATGGTGACTTATATTTAATTAGAATTTTTGGGAATTTTCTGGAATTTACTGCGCACGTTTGGGTAGGTTTAGAAGGCATTTAGTATGAAACTTGACCTTGTGAAATCTTGTGTTCTATACTTGATTGTGGTGAATGTTGTTGTGTTGATTGGTAACATGATTATTTGGTGATTTGTGTGTTAAGTAGAATAAGATGCTTATGACGTGTATGTTAAGTGATGACGTGACTTTGATGAATACTTGAATGAATATGCCATTTTGACTAGCCATGGTCGTTGATTTTGTGAAGTTGAGCATCATGCATTCATAGCGTAATTGTAGGACGAAAGTCTAGTGATGTTGTAGGACCTTGGTCTAGTGATGACCCTTTATCCCATTGTGCGGATTGAGTGCAACTTGTTGATGAGCTCCGCTTCCAAGCGGAAATTGATCCTATGGTGGGGATCTTTTGAGAATGATGACGAAGTCATCAGTGACAAATTGGTACCACATGCATGAGTCCATTGTTGTTGCATTGCATTATTGTGATGATGTGCGATTTGATGATATTGATTATTTTTGATATGGGATATTTAACTGATAATTGTGATTGAATTATAAGGTGATGTTGTGAATAGGTGATGATATGCAGGTGTGGGTAAGTATGCGTATATGATGATGAATTTGTATCGATATATGTATGGTTTATTATTTGTATAAAACTACTATATCTATTCCTAATGTCTTACATAATGATTATGAAATATTCACTCCTTCTGTTTGAATGTTGCCTCCACGTGGGTAATGCGTAGGTAATCAGCAGTAGTCCGTTGAAGTTTGAGGATAGCTTCGTGGCATCCTTTTACCGTTGTTTAGATTGAAGGGAGTCTTGCTCTGATACGTAACATCGGGGATGGGGTCGTTATGTTTTGAACTATTATGTTCTCTTTGATGAATTGAGTTGATTGAACTTTTGATGTTGATGTTTTGAGTTGTAACTCACGAATCATGATGTTCAGTTAATGTTTATTAAGTTCAATTTAAAGTTGTTTAAGTTATGAATTCCGCTGTGAAGTATTCGAAGGAATATGTTGAACTGTCATTCAATGTATGTTTTAAAATGTATGCAACCCGTGTTACAGAGCAGGACTATTGTTTGTGATGTTTTTATGATGACGTGACACCCTTGTTGGTGATTTTATTTGATGTTAATTCATATTATATCGTGAATATTCCTTGTAGGTTAGAAGGGTGTTACACCTAGAACCAAGTCATAGGAGGTGTATCACAAGTCGTGATGTAGTTTTCAATGAAGATGAAATGGCATTTAAGAAAATTGATGACACTTGTCATAATGCAGATATCTATAAAGAAGATGTGGAACATAAGAGATTCTTATTAAGGTTGACGTTGAATTTCATAATCTAGATGAAGTCGAGGAAGAGGCACAGGGTGCTGAAAAAATTAAGGAAACTATTGATGACTACCTGCTGGAAAGAGACAAGTCGAGAGGAGTCGTTAAGCCACCTTAAAGACTTGGTTATACAGATCTTATAACGTTTACTTTAATCTCTACAAGTGAGGTACTCGATGAAAAGCCTAGTGATTACAAGGAAGCTGTGAGGAGTCAAAATAAGACAGAATGGATGAAGGCAATGGATGATGAGATGGAATCTCTTTACGATAACCATACATGGGAGATGATCTAGAAAATTGAAGGAGTCAGGTTGGTCAATTGTAAGTGGATTTTCAAGGTTAAGGAAGGAATCGAAGAAGTGATGTCAAAGAGATTTAAGGCAAGGTTGGTTGCTAGGGGATTCACTCAAAAAGAAGGAGTCGACTTTAATGACGTGTTCTCACCTATTGTAAAATATATATCCATTCAAATGTTGTTAGCCCCGGTAGTGAAGTTCGACCTAGAACTTGAACAGATGGATGTGAAGACCACCTTCATGTATGGTGATCTAAATGAAACAATTCTGACGAAGTAACCTGACATGTATGCAGAAAAGGGCTCAGAAGATTATGTGTGGAAGCTGAATAGATATTTGTATGGCCTAAAACAATCTCCTCAATAATGGAATAGGAGATTTGATAAGTTTATGGCACACATAGGTTTCACCATGAGCCCGTTCGACCATTGTGTTTACTCAAGATTTCGATCTAGAATTTCACTTGGTATTTTGTTGCTTTATATGGATAATATTCTCATAGCAAGCGACAGTGTCAAAGACGTACTGAAAGTGAAGGCTGAACTTAGTAAGGAGTTCACAATGAAGGATCTGGGAGTCTCCAACAAGATTCTTCGGATTCAATCCGAAGAGATAGAAAGAAGCCGTTATTATGCTTATCTCAAGAGACATACCTAAGCAAGATTCTCAACAAATTTGGTATGTCGAATTCAAAACATGTCATAACACCAACAAATCCTCTATTCAAGTTGAGTACGACTCAAAGTCTGAGTACTGAGGCTGAAAGACCCTATACAAATAATATTCCATATGCTAGTATAGTAGGTTCTTTTATGTATGTTATGGTGTATACAAGGCCAGACATAGCCTGCAGAGTGAACATTGTAAGCAAGTATATGGCCAATCCTGGGAAGGTGCACTGACAAACATTGAAATGGATTCTAAGGTACATAAATGAGTGTCTGAGCAAAGTCCTGATTTATGGTGGAGCCTGTGGTGATGATAGTAAAGTAAAAATAGAAGGAATTTTTTACTCTGATTATGCAAGTTTTATGGACTCTAGAAAATCTATTTCTGGATATGTGTTCACTTTGTTTGGCAAAATAATCAGTTGGAAAGCAACACTTCAGAAGGTTGCTGCCTTATTAACCACTGAAGCGAAATATATTGTCCTCACCGAAGCTGTGAAATAAGTATTGTGGCTTGATGATTTTTCTAAGGAGCTAAAACTTCAATTTCAATCAATCAATGTTAAATATTACAACTAAAGGGTAATACACCTGTCAAAGAATTCGGCCTATCATGAGTGAACCAAGCACATCGATGTGAGGCTACATTTCATCGGAGAGATAATCGAGCATGCAAAAGTCCAAGGTAGAGATTTGTAGCTTATGGGTTATAAGTTAGTGTTGTAGCAAACTTTGTCAAAGTCAAAGAGCTAGTGTAGTTGTTTAACTATGCTAGGTTGTTATCATTTTGAACTGGGATAGTCTGTTAGCCCAATTTTTTAGTGTGTTAGTTGAAATCTAGGGTTTAATTCTTTCTTATAAATAGCATACTAGTCATCACTTATTAATAATCCTAATTAGAGGAGAAAGTGATGTGGTTGAGATTCAATTATAAACATTTTTCCTTACGTGTAGTTGAATCGAAAATTATGGGTTTTATACCACTCTGAATCGTATTTCTCTTCTCTTTTTTCTCACTGTGTGGTTTTCTTATTGATAAAGAAACCGATCATACTCTGTTTTCCGGGCATCGTTTTCACAACTTATGGAAAATTTTGAAAA
The DNA here is from genome assembly GCF_029867415.1 of Vicia villosa. NCBI lineage: Eukaryota > Viridiplantae > Streptophyta > Magnoliopsida > Fabales > Fabaceae > Vicia > Vicia villosa. The sequence continues at coordinate 330,677 of NW_026705664.1, read as the reverse complement.
TATATATTAGGCATCATTAATATTAATATAAGATTACATACAAAACATGTCTAACCACATAAATACATTGTTGGATAAAAACTAAAATGAATTGGAACATGGGTCGTTGGCTAAATCTATATCTATGAGTGGTACCACCTTTGACTTTCGTTTATTTGATTCTCTTCCAATCTCCCTCAATTTGGTGAACTCATGTATTCTTTCCATGAATTGATGCATCCAAGTCTCGATTTTCTTTGTTTATTGAGTTGTCCACTCCAATGATGTTGGTGGTATTGAGCATCCCAGTTTCAAAAGAACTTGAACAAAATGCCGCGGATTTGAAATCCACTCAACACATATAATATGACCATTTGGATTTTAAGGTGGGGCAGTGCATAGTGGATAAAATGTTTTTGGAAAACTGTATCTTGTCAGACCAATACACATTTTTCCATATGCAGTTTCTATGAGATGTCCCATTTCAGGGAAACACGTCAGTTTATCCTCTAGTACTGGTCCACTATTGCAAGAAACAAGAAATTCATAAATTGTATCAAAATTTTCTCTCTTTGCCCATATAGTCGTGTGTATGATTCTATATGGCCCCGTCAACTCTTGGATAAGTTGATGGAGGACAAGTGTGTGATCTTCTTCTCCTTTACCGAGTAAAGCAGAAACAACTCGAAAATCGCAGTTACCGTCACCCTCGCCATTGACAATCTGCTTAATGTATTTGTGCATAAAAATTGGGATCTTGTCGATGAATGATATTTTTGGTGGAGGCCGTGAAGGAGGTGGTTTGTTAATGCAAGCTCCTTTGAAAATAATTTTTTGAGATTTTGTAGTTGGAGAATCAGGAAAAAGTTTGTCAACATGTTCAAAATAGGAAAAATATCGCGTCGTTGAATTGTCACTCGGTGTTGGTTTGACCTTTTTAGGAGTACCTTTCATTTTTATCGGTTAAGAAGATGGTTTCAAGTGAGTGGTTTCTAGTTACATTATTTTTCTCAATTGCTCTTTGATGTAGAGTTTCATATTGTCACCGGCTTTTAAAAATCTCTCTTGTATCACTTCCCATTCAGTTGAAATAGAGATATTCGATTTACCGTCCTTTATCACACCATCATCATCATCATCATTAAATATGGTCCTTTTCTAGTGAGTGAAAACCTCGTCCATTTGTATCGGACTATCAAGTTTCACCTTCTCTAAAATTAGACAAGCACATGGTAGCCTATACGTTTTCCTAAGTGTGCAATCATGCTTTGAGCTATCGAGTCCTACATACTCAGTTCGTTTGGCTTAGTGAAAAATAAAATTCAGTGTTGTTTAAGATATGTTGCCGACAGCAGAGAATAAAGATTGTTGTCTTTGAATATGTGTTCCAACACTATGATGTACCAACCAAATGATGATGGTATCTCATTATGCTGATTTTGGATCATTTGGTTCATGGAGTCCCAATCTCTACACATACCACCCTTACTATTTCCCAACCAATTCTTCAGTGTAGCATGGACAGATTCAACTTACTTAGTTATTGTATTTCTAAGGTGTTTAACATGATTGGTCCAAGCAAAAACAATCTTCTCCTTCACCTGGTCCAGAATAGTACTTTCAAGATATTTCAACAAATCTCAATATTTCTCACAAACATTCCTGAAATGTAGAACAACATCGGAGTATAAATCTTTTGTAGAAAAATTTATTATAATATTAAATGCATCCATTGTTCTTTCCACTATCACGCCGACTTTGACAATTATTCTATCTTCACCCTTAATTTATTTCGTCTCTACCGTAAGGTTAACACAATTTCTCACAATCTTTGTTATGTGATACCTACAAGTAATGAGTAAGAAGTAGGAAAGACCTTTGCAATCGAATTCATCAAAGCGATATTGCGGTCGGTGACAATTACTTTCGGAGCGTCTTCTTTGTCCTTCAACATTTCCCGAGACACCTCTACAGCCCAAGTAACATTTTCCTCTTTTTCGATCTCTTTCAGTTCTTTTATGTTTCAAAGTCGCAAGTATGTTTTTCGATTGCACCATATTCAATGTCATATGAAACGATTTTCTTCTCTTCCGGCGTGAGGCGACATGCAATTGGATGACCGACTAACTTTTCACACATGTCATGGTTATGTAAATCATGTATCACATAAATCTCCAGTTGTTATTTGACAAAAGATAACCACGCAACTTAAAGAGACACTCACATTTTCTTGAACATGTGTCATCTCGTTTGAATTTCCGGAGAGGAGTTTTATAATTCCCACTTCTTTCGCATCTCATTGTCACAATGCAACTCTTCTATCTAAACCATTATCGAACCTCCCGATTACAACTCCAAACCTCAATTTGGATGCCTCTGTGTAAGTCCATTGAATTATATGATCACAAAATTCAAACTCTACTCCATTTGCAAATTGGTTGCAAACGTCCACCTCCTTCCCTTTAACACGTTTAGCATTTGTAGACAAAATTAGTTTTGGAAAACATCGGTGTGCATCATATTTAATGAAAATAATAACACAAATTATTCAAAGATAGTTGAAAATGAATAGTGACAGCCTCCGGAAATGCACTTCCGGAGGACTATCAATAGGAGTGACAAAGAGGCAATACCCGTCCGTTTAAATTTGTTCGGTAAAAACCCATAAAAAAGAAAGCAGAGCGGGATGAACATGTTATAGGGCGTGTGTGTTTAAAATCATGATCTATTTGGCAAAAAAAGAGGGTGGGCGGGACGAATCGGCGAGCTATACATCCTTTTAACTTAAAAATTACCAAAAATTTATGTTAATACACACGTTCGCAAAAACTAAAACAAAAATAAAGAGATACGAGATAGATATACTAAAAAATGTGGGTTTAAAATCTTGACTCATTTCATAAAAATACAGCCAAAACATAAATATCTGACAGAACATACTCGTTTTATCATCTCTAATTATCAGCATGTTGCAAACGTTGTTTTTGAGTTTATATTTAGAATTTAACTTATGATATATGAATTTGTTAAATTAAATTTCTCTTTTTTTAATTAAATTCAGTTCAATCACCTATACAATTATTTAATTTTCCAAATATAGACACACTAATAATAGTTTATGATTCGTTAGTATATACTCCCTCCGTTCCTTTTTAAGTGTCGTTTTAGAAGAATTTTTTTGTTCCTATTTAAGTGTCGTTTTATAATTTAATGTTATAATTTGTCATTTATACCCTTATTTTCTCAATAACTCCACCTTAAATTTTTCAATTAGTTATTGAAAAAAGAGAATGTATGATTGAATTTATTTGGAAAAAGAAAAATAAATAAGGGTATTATAGGAAAATTAACTCTAATAATCCACTATCTTGGTTGAAGAGCTTTTTGCTAAAACGTCACTTAAAAAGGAACGGAGGGAGTATTTGGTTTAACTTTTAGGAGGACTAAAAATAATTTTAGAGATTTATAATTGATTATGGAGGAATTTTGAGATGTTTGATTTTTTTAAAACAAAATTAATTTTGTCTCCAAAATTAATTTTACTAGAAATAAATTTAAATATGATTTTTACACTAAAATTTATTATTCGACTCAATTGTATTCAAATATAAATCAATTATATAAACTCATTTTTTAAAAATAAATTCTATCAAATCAATTTCCAGTCAATCCAACCACCCTATCTTAGCAATTAGTTTTAGTGATTTAAAACTGATTTGCATGTTTATATGTTTATAGTAATTAAACTGAAATAAATCAATAACATAGCCAATGATTCATTCAAACTTAGGATTAAATAAAAAATTGAAATGTAATGATGGCTTTTAGCTTTACTCTAGCTAATCATATTTACAGATCAGTTGTGGAAAAGAAGAGAGTGGTATTTTATTTTTCTACAAGCTAAACGACAAAGTAGCATGTGTAATGAAATGTATTTGATTAAGCTGCACATGGATCAAATCACTAAATAAACAACAAAATGAAATCAATCATTCAGTTTTCTTTAGAGGGAAAATAATCCGGCCGGTAAGTATCTTGAGTTAGGGCTGGAAATGAGTCGAGTCAAATCGAACTTGTCTCAACTCAGTTTGACTCGTTAAGAATTGACTAAATTTGATTTTGAGTTCGAGTTCTTCACGAACTTTTTTTCAGCTCAAACTCGACTCGTTATGATTTGGCCGAGTTTGAGTTCGAGTTCGAGCTCATCAAAAACTTTTTTTTCTAGCTTAAACTCAACTTGTTAGAAGTTCACGGACATCTCAGTTCAACTCGTTAGGTTTATCTTGTTAGGTTCAACTCAATTTATAACACTAGTATAAAACAAATATGAATATTATATTTATTCAACGAAACTAATAGTAGAAGATTAGTACATATTGTTATCCCTCGTTCTCTTAGATTGGTAAATAAAAGTAAATATTGGCAATCTTGAACTTTTTTTTTCAACTCTAACTAATAAAATTAGGAAAAAAGATATTTAGGTTCTATTTGGTAAAACAATTTTTGAGCTTATAGCTTATGTCTTATAGCTTATAAGTTCATATGACAATAAAAGACCTGCTTGGTAACTATTTTTTTTTATCACGAGCTTATAGCTTATTTTACTGACATATAGCTTATTTTTCAAACGCTATTTTAAATAACGTTTTAGCTTATAGCTTATCATTTTTTTCTTCCTATTTTGCCCTTATTATTTTAAATAAAACTCACAACCATCCTTTATAATTTAATTTAAAATAAAATAATTATATATTAAATGTTTTTTTAGGTCATTTTAATTTATCAACTAATTGAACCGCTAACTTTACCAAACACTTCAATTAACTTATCAGCTATAAGTCATCAACCTTCACCTATAAGCTATAAACTATCAGTCATAAGCTATAAGTTATCAGCTAACTTATCAGCCGACCACTATTTTTACCAAACAGAGTTTAAGTGGAAGTGTAAGAACTTGTTGATGGGAAGTCAACTTGCATAATTTAATTTTTTTTGTCATTTATGTTATTTTTTCAAGTATTATTTTTAAAATTAAATCAATGTTTAAATTTGAAAGTCATTCTCTAAATTTTACTAATAACTCACTCAACAACTATGATGGACTTTGAATCACCCAAATTCAAAGAAAATTATTCCAATAATCACGAACACTATGATGAATATCACATAACCAAGAAAGCACACCATTTTTATTACAAAACAAGTCACCACACACTTATAGATTGCCGCGGTCGGCAAAATCACAGAGTCTCCACCATATTTGCTTTCATGAAACTCTATGAAAGGAGTTGAAGATTTGGAGAAACATACAAAACTGCATCTTGACAAGAAAAAGATAAGTTACTCTGTCAAAACAAAGAGCACAAGCTAACTTAGAACTTCTTACCAGTTATACATTCTTCGAAGTTCTTAAGTCTTAGAGTTTCTTGTGTTGTAATTTTATTTACACCTCTAATTATATATCAAGTGTAATTATCACTTTATCATTATCATTTATATGTTAGATATATTTTTATAAGTCTCTTGCCTGTGTGTTTGAGCAATTGAAAGTCTCTTGCTTGTGTGCTTGAGCAATCAAAAGTCTTTTGCTTTTGTGCTTGAGCATTGAAGTCCCTTACTTGTGTGTTTGGGCATTGGAAGTCTCTTGCTTGTGTGCTTGAGTAACTTGTAATCAAATTTGATTATAGTAGAAATATCATTAAAGTGCAAGGGGACTAGACTACTCCAGATTTATAGGAGGAACCAAGATAATTATTTGTGTGTTGTCTTGCTCTCTTCTTTTTTTTCTGTTCAACTTTATTCTGCTAGTATTCATCATCAGATTTTGAATATTAAAATCAGAATTTGATAACAGATCTTAAAGAAAAAAAAGAAGAAAAAGTCAACACAATTCAACCTCCCCTTCTTGTGTTTTTTTACCTTCATTATATTCTTGTGGATGAACATTTGTTGATCAGGTAAGTCGTAGTAGCAATAACTTCACTTTATAAACTATTTAGTAAACTTACTCCCATTAATATGCACCTTACTTTCACCAAAATAGTTATATTCATGCATTCTACTGGGTCATTTTGTTAAGGTGTTCCAACAATGGTTCTATGCTTCTTGATACCTTATTTCTTGAAAAACTCATTAAACTGCTCTAAAACAAACTATAGGACTTTGTTAGTTCTCATTGCATTCAATTTAGTTTTTAATTGATTTACTATAAGAGTATACCATTCATTAAACCTTTCAGAGGAACCACTTTAACTTTTCGGCATGGAGACCCATAATATTCTATATAAACCATCAATAATAGAGAAGAAATAGAATTAACCTCATGAGTTCCACCCTTGTCGGGCCCATATATTTGAGCGAGCATGCTCCCAAATTTCACAGTGTGTTGTTTTCTTAGTATCAAATTATCAAAAAATTATATTTTATTCAATTTATCACTCCTTCAAAACCCTGGTTTATCAAGTTAAACTAAACTTCTTTTAGTGACATGCCTTAATCTCAAATGTTATAGCTTAGTTTGGTCATGAAAGTCTTGAATAAATAATGATACACGACCGATAATAGGGAAACTATCCAAAATATACAATCCATATATTTTAGACCCTTTAGAAATTATCAATGCCTCATTCAAAATTTTGAATACCCTACGTTCAATTCTAGCACAGTAGTTTAGATCATTAAACATATTTATGTACAACAATTTTCGTTTAAGTTCGTGAATATACCTCATACTACGTAGAAATAATTCATGATCATCGAAGAATTTCAATATGATTGTACCAATACCATGAACTATACAAGCATTATTATTTCTAAGTCAAGTGACTCCACCTTCTTTCAGATCCAAAGTCTCAAAATATTCTTTCCTTAGACACACGTAATAAGAGAATTCTGAGTCAATAACCTAGATCTTTTTTGTTTCTAAACTTGTTACCATTAATGTGTCATCACTTTCATAACCATCTTCATCTGAAACAACTGTAATCTGAATAGAATCCATTTTCTCCCACTTTAAGAATAATCCTTCTTGAAGTGACTGGTTTTATAACAAGTGAAACATTTAAACTTTGGCTTATGAAAAACCTTGGTCTTGGACTTTGACCTAGATTTCTTTTCTTTCTTGTTTCCTCTACGCTCACTCTTTCCTCTTGAGATACTTAAGCCTTCACCACTATCGTAAATCTTTAAATCTTCATTTTGATAACTACTTTGATCTTACAGTCACCTGGACTTCATCCAAAGTGATAGTACCTTTCTTACTATAAAGAAGGGCATCCCTAAATTGCTCAAATAATATGGGTAATAAGTTCAAAAATAGTAGAGTCATATCCTCATCATCAATTTTAACCTCAATATTTTTCAAATCACAATGATCTTTTGAAATTCTACCAATTGCTCCAAAATATATTTATACCCCACCATATAGAAAGAATAAAATTGTTGTTTCAGACATAATATGTGGGCTAAGGACTTGGTAAAATACAATTATTCAACTTGACCCACATCTCGAGCGTGGTCTTCTGTCTCCTGAATTTTCTTAGAACTTCATCTATGAGGCATAAGATAGTGACACTTCTGGTCTTATCCACTATCTTGATCTTCTCTACTTGTGATAGGCTTACAAACATCTCTCTCTCTCTCTCTCTCTCTCTCTCTCTCTCTCTCTCTCTCTAATTCTTCCATTAACCTTTGTTTAATTAAGATTTATTGTATATTGACCTCTCACAATTCAAAGTCCTTATCTCCGAAAAAATCTTAAGGTCACATTTGGTACCAATGGTTCTCACTTGTAAGTCTAACTAATTTTCTCTACCAATGGTTTAATCACACCAAGACCTTTCTCTAACTAATCTATACCAATGGAAAAAGAACAATGATAACCAACCAAATGACTTAAGTGCAATAAAAATATGAAAGGTGAGAACACAAAAAATTTGTTACCCATTTTAATAAAATTGATCAACTGTGGATGAAGATAGTAACTTTCTGATTCACTATACTTCAAAATTGTTACAAAAGATTAAAAGATGAGTTACAAGAAAATAGACTTAACACTTCCTAAAAACAAATATTATGTTTCAATTATCAAACCCCTTTGATAGTTCCAAAGGCTGCTAAACTCTAAGAATAAAATCGTAGGAATTTTTACCCATTCTTCTTACTAGAATTTCTACATCTTATATACCTCGCACTTACAACACATGAAGGAGAAACATATTTACAAATGCCTAACACATAAACGGTAAACCTAATCCAAAACACGAACATTATAGTTGATTTGCCCTAGCTAATTGCTTGCCCAAATTCTTACACTATAGGTAATTAGAGTATCTTCCCTATAATTTTGCTCACCAACTCTTTGATGAAATATTTAGAAGAGTTTATATAAGGGTTATTACCAATTTTGCCCCTGCCATATAAGCGACTTTTGGTTTACCCCCCTGTAATTTTTTTGTTGTAAAACTAACCTTGTCAAATGAAGATTGGGTCGTTTTAGACCTTGCCGGGAAATGACACACTCCAAGTGTCTATGTAGCACACTGCCTGGATATTTTTTGTTTTTATTTTAATTCTAAATATGTTGACGTTTTTTTTAATTCCAAATATGCTGACGTGTTTTTTTTTTGTTTTTTTTTAATTCTAAATATGCTGACGTGTCTTTCTTATTATATTTTAAATTATTTTAAATGTCACGTCGGCATTTTATTTAATATTATTTTATTTTTAGAAAAATAAAAAGTGGCATTATTCCAAAATATTTTAAGGATAACAGGACTTGAATTCAAGACCTCTTGATTGAAATACAAGGGTGCTACCACTAGGCCAAACAACTTGGTTTGTCTTGTTTCTAAACTAAAATGTATCAATTACATTCATGATATTTCATATTTCATATTTTCATTATATTTTTGTGTGTAAATTATTGTATATTTTATATTTAATAAAATTATATTATTCTATTATGTTATTAACTTTCAATTTTTAAATGTGAGGTTTAAATGTGACATTTAAATAACATAAATGTGAATTAAAAATATTTATAAATTAGAAATTTATATTAAATAATTCTGAATTAATAGACTATAATTCATAAATTAGAAATAATAGATTATAATAGTTTACAATATTTTATAAAATTAGAAATAATTCTCCTTGTGACTTAAATAATTCTAAAATTAATAATAGTTTATATTAAATAATTTTGAATTAATAATAGTTTTTATTACATATTTTGTGAATTAATAATAGTTTATATTAAATCTTTCTGAATAGTATTTTACATAGTATTTATTGTATAATATTAAAATAATTCATAACTATTTAATTAATAGTACTTATTCAGAATTATAGTATATTAATAGTACTTATTAATTAATAGTACTTTTCAGAATTATTTAATTAAAATAAACTGTGTTAAATAGTATTTACAAAAGATTTTTAATTCACAAGAAACATTATTTCTAATTTATAAATTATTATAAACTATTATTTAGTTTCAGAATTATTTCTAATTTTATAAAACATTATAAACTATTATAATATATTATTTCTAATTTATGAATTATTTTTTATTTTTTTTTAAGGAAGTGATATATTATTAACAACTCATGGGTCAAATAATACAAAAGTAAGCCCAACTCAGGCCCAAACCTAATTATAGTAATAGTTGGGCCGTATAATCTCTAAGTTTCCTGTAGGCCCAACTCTTGTAAACTATGGCATCTATAATGGTATTTACATGATCTATACTATTAGAATGATTAAAAATGACATTGTTCCTCCTATTCCATAGCACATATAAGGTTTCAACAAAACCCATTTTAAGGAGCTGTGATTTGCTACCCTTCCTCGATGTTTCATGCATTACCCACTGTAATTCTTCATTCCAAGGCTGGGGACGATGATCATAATTCAACCACTGCAGAACTTGTTTCCAAATATCATAGTTGGAGGGACAATCAAAAAAGAGGTGAGCTCTACTCTCTTCACAGTTCCTACATAGGTCACAGTTGGCATCAGTTAGCAAGTTAAACCTAACCAAGCTATCCTTAGTAGCTTGTTTACCATGACATATAAGCCAAGCAATGAATTGAGCACGAGGCCTAGCTTTGTTCTTGTAGAATATATATCTCCATTCAACTGTATCTATTCTTTTACTGAGCACATTGTACAACATAGACAGATGAAATCTGTTGGAGGCAAGCAGCCGATTCCACTCCACCTGCACTTGCATAACAATACCTCTCATCTCCATAATCCTTTTGAAGATCCATGAACAATTAGTGGATACTTGCATATTCATTATATCATTCCCTTTCAAATAATACATGTGAATCCACTTGACCCACAAATTGTCAGCTTTCTTACACAGATTCCACAGGCACTTCATCATAGTGATCATATTCCAGGTAGCTAAATTAATAATCCCCTGTCCTCCCTGACTTTTAGGCCTGCAGACTATGTTCCAGGCTATAGGACTTTTCCTGCTAGCATCAACCTTACCAGTCCACACAAAGGTCCTACAAAGGGAATCAATTTTAGCAATCACAGACTTTGGGAGGGGCAGACACTGCATCCAATACTGAGTGATTGCAAGAATCACACTCTTGACAAGCATGACTCTGCGTGAGTAACTCAATAATTTGACTGTCCAGTGCTTTAGTCTTTGCAGAATTTTTTCAATTAAGGGCAAGTAATGATTAACACTCAGTCTTCTACTAACAATAGGCACACCCAGGTATTTCATAGGCAGATGCCCCTCATTAAAACCTGTGGCATGGCTCAACATCTCCTTAGTATCTCTTTCCATCCCTCCACAATACAACTTGCACTTGTTAGGATTAATGATAAGGCCAGTAGAAGTAGAGAAAGTATTCACCATATTCATCAAAACCTGAACAGAGTGGATATCTCCCCTGCAAAACAAGAGTATATCATCTGCAAATGTCAGATTAGTAATGCCAGCCCTCTTACATTTAGAATGATACTTAAAACCTGGATCTCCAGTCTTTTTCCTTAGCAATCTGTCAAAGTATTCCATCATGAGTACAAAAAGCAGAGGTGATATTGGATCACCCTGCCTCAAACCTCTCCTTGCCTGCATTTGCTCAGTGTAGTGACCATTTATATTGAATTCATAAGATACATTGGTTACAGCAATCATGATCCAATTGCAGAAATCCTTAGGCATACCAATCTCATGAAGAACCTGCTCCATAGCTTGCCATTCCACCATGTCATAAGCTTTTTGAAGGTCCAGTTGTAACATACACCTTGGAGTTCCTCCCTTTCTAGTGTATCCCCTCATCAACTCAAAAGCCATGAGTATGTGATTGTGTACAACCTGTCCAGGAATGAATGCAACTTGGTTAGCTCCTACAATATTAGGTAAAATATTTCCCAACCTCTGTGTCATTATCTTGGATATAATTTTGTAAAAGGTAGAGCACCCAGCAATAGGCCTATAGTCCTTAGCTGATTTGGCCTCATTGGACTTATGGATTAAAGTCACTCCAGTTCTAGTAAAATCCCTTAGAATCCTCCCATGGTTGAAGAATTCTAGAACAGCAGCCACAACATCTTCCTGAATGATATTCCAACAAGCCTTGAAAAATTTGGCTCCATATCCATCCATACCAGGTGACTTTTGATCCCCAATGCCTTTGAGTGCCTGCTCAATCTCAGTTCTTGTCACCTGTTTAATCAGGAAAAGACTCTGGTCCCTATTGATTTGAGCTCCTTTCCTCATAGCATCAATATCAATATGGTTAGTGTTACTATTAGCTTGCCCCATAAGACTTCTGTAAAGAGTGATGAATTCCTCCTCTATATCCTTCTGAGATTGCAAGAGAGTACCATCTTCTTTCTGCAGAAATTGGATATTCTTAGAGTTGTTCCTGGCTTTGACATATGCATGGAAGAATGCATTATTCGCATCTCCCATCCTAAGCCAATTTATTTTTGACCTCTGCATCATACTCTGCTCTTCCATACCATTCCACTTCACAAGATCTTCAGTATACACTTTAATCATTTGAATGTTATCCCTATTCATAGGCAGAGCCTTGAGATCATCATAGGCCATAGTAAGATTCTGTCTAGTGTCCTTGATCCTCTGTTGAATATCTGACATCTGTTTATTCAGCTTCCTAAGCTCAGGTTGAAGCCTCGTGAGCTTATGCCAAAGGATCTCCATGGGCCTCCCATATGCTTGCTTATTCCAGCTCTGCCTGACACAGTCAGTGAAACCCTCACAATCCACCCAATTGTTATTAAATCTAAAACCCTTCTTTGGTCTGGCCACATTAGGTTTGCTCAAGTAGAGAAGAGCATGGTCAGATATATGGGGAGACAAAACATTCAAGGTGCAATCCTGATTGTCCTGGAACCACTCAATGTTAGCCACAAGTCTATCAATCTGTGAGTATATAGGATTCTCACTCTGTTTATTCGACCATGTGAACTGATCCCCTTTGCTTTCCATCTCACACAGCCCTGTTTCATTCAGCATATTAGTAAAATCAATATATTCAGTTTCCACAATCATCCTCCCTCCAATTCTATCATTGGCAGATGCTACATTGTTATAGTCCCCAACAGCACACCAAGGGCCAGCATGAGTCCTATGAATCTCTTCCAAGTCTTTCCATAGTTTCTTCCTATGATCTAGTTGATTCAATGCATAAATTGCAGTCAGCCAATATTTAAACTCACCTCTTAGGTCATAAACACCACAATGAATATACTGACTGGAGCTACAGACACTTCTAACATCTACTTTATTGTTATCCCATTGAATCCATATACGACCATTAGCATGATGATGGTAGTTATCAATATAAGCACCTCTCAACTTCAGTTTATCCCTGATACTACTTGCTTTATTCTTTTTAACCCTTGTCTCAATAAGGATAATGATATCAGTCTGGAAGTTTAGGAGATGGGAGCTAATCTCCCTAATCTTCCCAGCTTTATTTAGCCCCCGTATGTTCCATGAAACTAACATGGTCCCCTGTCCGCAGCCACTAGGTGCTCACTCCAATCACCTAATGCTTCAAAACCATTTAAACAATCAACCATAGGAGGAGTTTCAGGAAACAAAACAGTCTTACCTCTATCCCTTCCTGATTTCTGAACTGTGGTCCATGTCTCCCCTTTTGCAGCATCACTACTCTCAGCCTGGCTAGTCATAGGGGTTACAGCTTTCTCTGATTCTACAATCTGCTTTGTAACAACATCTGTCGTGGCCTTCTTAGTTTCAACCTCTGCTTCAGTAGTTGAGGTCTTCAGTGGTTTTGGCCTCCATATTTTTGGCTTAGGCTTTTCTCCACATGTGTGACCAACCTGTAGGCATTTTTCACAATATTTGGGGCGCCATTCGTATTCAACCGGTTGCTTCCTTTTCACTCCATGTATGAATTATTGTCTATTAATTCATAATTATTCAATATAAAATTTAAATTTATAAAATATTTTTAATTCACATTTATGTTATTTAAATTTCACATTTAAACCTCACATTTAAAAAAGTTAATAACATAATAGAATAATATAATATTATTAAATATAAAATATACAATAATTTACACATAGCAAATATAATGAAAATATGAAATATAGAAGACATGTATGTAATTGATACGTTTCAAATAGAAACAAAACAAAACAAAACAATTTGTTTGGCTTAACATCCTTCTATTTCAATCAAGAGATTATGGGTTCAAGTCCCCTTGTCCTTAACGATAGAATCTTCATTTAATAAGGTTAATTTTACAAAATGAAAATTTAGACAAAATCTTCATTTAATAAGGTTAATTTTACAAAATAAAAATTTAGACAAAATCTTCATTTCACAAAGTTAATTTTACAAAATAAAAATTTACAGGGAGATAAACAAAAAAATCGCCTATATGACATGACAGCAAACATAAATTATAATAACCCTTTATATAATTCCATAAGCCTATAAACCTAATAATCCACTTCAAGCCTTCAATTCTCTTGGAAACTTCTTACTCAACTTCTTTAGCTCCCACATAAATTGAATCTCAAACCTTCACCTTCTTAAAATCCAAATCTTTGAATATCTCCTAAAATTTCACCTATGTGAACTACCCCAATCTTAGTTTAAGTATTAAAAGAACATGAACAATATTGAAGTATAAAAATACTTTAATTTCATCTTAGGGTAAAAAGATTAATTCCAATATGTATAGTGTGGCATGGAAAAGAAAGGGTAAGAGTTTGATAAAAATAAGTGGAAGTTGAGTAAGACAAGTCACTTACTATGTACATATTATTGTTGATCATGAGCAGTATAAAGGGACCACAAACACCAAATTTGAAGACCCAAAACAAGCAAAGCATAAATTGACTGATGAATATTGTTTGTTAGTGAGGAGTGAGGTGTCCTGCATAGTATTAGTTAACCACCGAATCTTCAATTTTGTCTTTCAAATTATAACACTATCAATCAAGTTGATTTCTTTTATTTTTGTTTTTAATTTAAATAATAAAAATCAATATCAAATGAATAAATATTTTTGAAAGTAATTAGTTTGTTTTAAAAAATAATTTTTTACATATTTAAAATAATAAAACAAACCGTCATAAAATTGATGAGTTAAAAATATTAATATGGTCCAAAAAAATTCTAAAAAAGTATGAAATTAAGCTTTCAATTTAATTGGACCTCTAAGCATCTAGGTATTTTATTTTATCACCTATTAATTTTCTTATATAATGTAGTACATTACGTAAAAAAATTAATGAAAAATATTTTTTATTTGAATTTCTTAATTTTATCCCTTTATAATAAAGAATTTTAGAGTTTTTATTGATTAAGAATTTAACAATTAGAAATGATAATTAAGAATGACAATAATGCCGGAGGAGATGGATTTTACTTTCGCGTATTCAATCTAAATTTTAGTTAAATACATGTTTTTTGTTCCGAATTAATAAAAAATTAATGAAAACAAAATTTGTTTCAACGAGTTCGGATATACCCACACGGCCACTCCGATCCTCGTCCCCATATTCAAATCAAATTTTTAAATTAAAATAAAATTTATTTTTTCAAATTCATAATATGTCACAAACTCTAATAAACAACAATATATATTAGAAATAATAAATCAAAACACTATTGAAAAATTTCTAACAATTACTAAATAATTCATATTTTAAATGATCGAAATCACATACTCTACAGTATGAACAATATGCGTTTGAGATAGGTATTAATGTCACGATTAACTGAGTATATCTTTATCTTTTTAAAACTAGTAAAATCCAAAATCAAACTTCGATCATGTCTATACAGATGTTATTGTCAAACGCAGGATGAATTCAGATGACTACATGCTGATACTAGTTATATTGTCATGTTTAAGTTTATTTTTAATGATTCGATAAACATCTAAATATTTAAAATCAAACGCAAACATATCACATATTTAAAATCAACTTTACTCCCCGCAACTTTTATTGAAAAAGTATTGGAACTACTTGATGTCAAAATCGACCTTCGAACCGGATTATACCGGTGGTGAAAAGTAAAAAACAAATCAATTTTACTCCATCCAAAATGGAAAGTAGTAGGTTTTACTAGCAAACGGTAATTCTATAAACCTCACATGGTAAATAAAAAGATGCATTAAATTTGCATACACCATAACAATTTGAAAAACAAAATTGGTGGTTGAACTAGAAACGTACACATGAGTATTCACAAGGCAGGGAATATATGAGGCATGCACAATGTGTTCCATTCCCTTCCATATATGTAAAACAAGAGATAAGAAACAAAAACAACAACAAGGATTGAAGGAAGAAAATGGAGGAACAGGGAGTGTGTAGGGAAGGAAGAATGAATGGACCAAAACAATGAAGAAAAAAAATAGAGAGAGATCCTATGTCACTTTCAATGGTGTCCCCTTGCCTGTCTTTAACATCATTACAAATCAACATCAAACCGGACATTCAACAAACGACCATAATCCTTTCCCTACCATCAATTTCAATTAATAAATCTTATTGCTCTATTCTTTCTTCACTTTTGGTCCTACTTCATTATGCATAAATCCAAAAACATCTACATTTTACACCGTCCTTCTTTGGACCAAATCTCTGTTTTTATTTGTCCTCCTAAATTATAATAGTAACAAATAGTTATCAATTATCGTGCTTATTAATTCTAAATTGCTTCTTGTTATTTTTTAATTAAAAAGGAGGCACATTAAGGTTTTTTTAATTAAAAAAACATAATACTCAATTATGAAAAAAATCATACAATAAATTGTTATGAAAATGTAAAAAAAAAAATTACAAGCAAACATAAATTATTGGGTCTGCTTAACCCCATGCCCTCTCCTTTGCCTGTAATGCATGTCATTCTATAATTCTGCAATCATGTCCTCCATGAGGTCTAACTAGGGACTGTCATACTCTAAGAGTCTTACCACCGACAAATCTTCAGTGTGATCATCCCTAGCCTCAAGTACCTCTTGACTAGTTGGTCTTGTTGGTCTTTCAAGAGCGTCTGGTGTCATGATAGGGTGTGACACACTATAGAGACATGTCAGGTAGCTGTCAACATAAGCCCACTGAAAAGGAGATGAAACCATACAATACTCCTCTGGTACTAAATGACTCTCGAAATCCTCTAGTATCACATCTAGGAGTGTTCGCGGTACGGTTTGAGCGATTTCGACACTAAAAATCATCTGAACCGCTAGAAAAAAACACGTGGTTCAGTTTGGCTTTCAAAAATAAAACCAAACCAAACCAAACTAAACTAATGTGGTTTGAATGCAAAAAAATGGTCTCCTTAAATGAAAAAAAATAAAACCATTTTGGAGATCATAAAGTGCATGGTGTTTGAACTATTTGGTTGAAGAGCTTATGGGGGCAAGGTTGTTTCTACAACATCTTTTTTTATTAATAGATGTATATTCACATGAATAGAATTTAAGACATTTATGGAGGTCTGGAGTGGGAAACTAGTTGACTAATCTAATTTAAAGATTTTTAGAGCTTTGGTATTTACGTGTACCAAACACAACAAGCTTGTTCCTTTCGGTGAGACACATAAGAGGTTGAAGTGTAAAAACCTAGTGGGGAAAGAAACAGAAACTAAGGTGGATAATACTTGGTTTGAGGTGGAGGTTCCTACTAGGAAACTATAGATGCAGAGGAGGAAGTTAAGATTTTTAATTCTAGTCTTAGTGAGCAGAAATCTATAGTAGGTCATTATTAGGCATGTCAACAAAATCCGTACCCGCGGATATCCACCCCGAACCCGTCTCGAAGTTGACGGGGAAAACCCGCTTTGACTGGGTTCAGGTTCGGGTTTGGTTTTTCTCGATTACAAAATATGGGGACGAGTTGGGTAATGAGGACACTAATACCCACCTCGAATCCGTCCCCGAACCCGCCCTTTTTATTTCATTGTGTATATTATTATATATTTTTGATAATTTAAAATATTAAATACGTGACCAAAGTTTTGATATTTTGGTTTGTATTTATTATTTAAAATATTTGAAATGTATGTAAGATTTTTTTTGAAATTGTTTCATTTTATTATTTATAAAGTAATTTAGTTTTGGAAAAAATAATTATTTCTATTAAAAAAATAATTTCACTAAATTGATGGTGGCGGGGCGGGGATACGCGAATCCAATTCGAACCCGTTTGAGTCGAGTTTGAGTTTTAATTCTCCATCCCCGTTTGGGTTCGAGGCGGGGAACATAGATTGTTTGG
Source organism: Vicia villosa (assembly GCF_029867415.1). NCBI lineage: Eukaryota > Viridiplantae > Streptophyta > Magnoliopsida > Fabales > Fabaceae > Vicia > Vicia villosa. The sequence goes on along the minus strand of NW_026705664.1, from coordinate 312,932 downwards.
GGATTCAGGTTTGGGTTTGGGGGAGGTAATAACTGTCCCTGACCTGCCCCGTTACCATCCTTAGTCATGATTATTATTTGACTTGTGATAGGGCGAGAAGGAAAATTGTACCACCTCAGAGATACGATTATGTTGGCCATATTTGATATACTTTGAATGTGGTTAAAGAGTTGTAGGACCCAAAATAAAAAGACCATTGGGGATGCATTCAAAGACAATTGATTCAAAAAATGGTTAACAACAATGAATGATTAGATGCATTCACTAATGAATAACCCTGATTTTGAGCTTTTAATACTACCTAAGAAACAAATGGTGGTTGGATGCAAGTGCCTAAATTAAGGTTAAAGTATTGTTTGCACTTGATCAAGTTCGTTGAATAATTATTGAATCTTTGAAAAAAGTAGAAGGTGATTGATTTTTAAATAGACTTTACATCAATATTAAGTCAACGTGGATAATTGTAGAAATATGCTTCAAAATCCTTTTCTATTTTTTAACTCTATTAAGATAGGCATGTTGGGTCATAGGTCGAGACTGAAAATCTTGTCAACCAAGGATTTCAAGCCTTTATGAAAGCAGTTCTCTATCACTTTTGTAAGATGATAGAAAATATGGTAAAATTCTACAGAGTGAATTTTATAGAGGGTAATTGTAAAAATTATTAAGATTCAATTGTTCTAAGAATTAAAAAATATTTGTAGATATCTAAGAGGATTGAAAAATATTTATAAACACCTTGAATTTGTGCATAGAGAAAAAATAAATTAAAAAATACTTTGGTATAAAATATGAGATGTTTTTGTAATTTTTTTTATAACTCGTCTTATAATTATGTGAGAACTCTTAAAATATATATAGTGGTTCTCTATAATAAATCTTGGATCAAATTAAGTAAATAAATATTTTTGTTTTTATTTTATACTTTCTTGTGTGAATGTTCAACACTATTTAACATATTTCTTTTATTTAAACTCATTTCTTTTAATTGTTACTATTTCTTTTTACGGATCAATATTGTTAATGTGACTTATATTATCATACTCCTATTTCATAATCCTTCAAGTTTGTAATGAAGAATCTAGTTTGGTCTAATACGCAATATGAGTTTTCCTTAATATATACGAGTCACGAAATCTTAGTCACTTAAACATTTATTATTAAAAAAACAAAAAAGGTAACAAGATGTGAACGGGAGTGGACGAGGTTTTATGTTTGGGGGCTAAGGAATTGACATACGCAATTGAGATTGAAATTTTGCGTGAAATTGGAGGGAATGTATATGTATCTATCTATGTATGTATGGTGTGGTGGATGTGTGGGGACCATTACAAAAACATCAAGTGGGGTCCACAAAATAGTTGCATTCCACGCGAAAAGGGGCCCCACATTGTTACAGACACAGAGGTGGTAATATGTTTCTTCTTTTTTTTTTTTTAATTTTCATTTTTTTTTTGCTCACTATGAAACCGTTGCAGAACAGAATTTGGAAGTGTCTCGAAATTTCATTTCTTCTCTCTAACCTCATCCATCATTTTGTACCATAAAATTCATTATTACTCATTTCTTTCTCTCTCTTCGGATTGCTTTATATATAACCCCCACTTCACTTTGCATCATCACTTCTCTACTTTCCTCTCTTTCATTCCCTCATTCATATCTATCTATCTACACACAAAAATATATATCACTTTTTCTTCTCTACCTTCAAACTAATTTCATTAAAGAGTTGTTATTTCCATTTGTATGGATGGATTCTTCTAGTGAACAACATCAGGTATTTTCATCATGTCTTTATATATCTGGTTAGTAATAGCCGACGATGCAGTTTGTTATCTGTAGTAACGCAGTTTATTGTCTGTTTGTCTTTTATTAATGTATAATTAAAAAAAATATGTGTACTATGTTGAGATCACAAAATTTTGTCGGGGGATTTGGTTTTTATGTTATGTCCACTAAATTTGGACATTTTGTGTTTTGTTGTGTTGTTGCAGCAAATGTCTAACCAGTCATTGGAGCGCATGTTAACATGTTCAAAAGGAGAGCAAGACAAAAAGGCAAAACCTCAACCAGAGGCACTAAAATGTCCGAGATGTGACTCGAGCAACACCAAGTTTTGTTACTACAACAATTATAGTCTTTCGCAACCGAGATATTTCTGCAAGTCGTGTAGGAGATATTGGACTAAAGGAGGTACGTTAAGAAATGTTCCTGTTGGTGGGGGGTGTAGAAAGAACAAAAGATCGTCGTCGTCGGCGTCGAGAAGAATTCAAGATCAAGCATTTGTAAACATTCCGGATGCTGTTAATTGTTTCCCTTCGTTGGGTTATGATTCCAATGATCTTACTCTTGCTTTAGCTAGGCTTCATAAGGGTCAACTTGGATTTGATCATGAACATGATTTTTCCATTTTAGGAAATCAGGCCAACTCAAACATAAACACAAACACCTCATGTGCTGTTCTTAACAATCATGGTATGAACCATTTATCAAACAATCATAGTTTCTTTGAAGCACTCATGGGGTCTCAGAACAATGTGTACTATGGATATGGGAATAGGGACATGGGGGAAGTGGATAATGGCAATGGCAATGTTAGTGGTGAGATGATGTTGCCTTATGATCATGAAATGAGCATTGCAACAACTCAAGCAGTGACAGTAACTACCATGAAACAAGAAATTTGTAATGTTAGGGAACAAAATGAAAATAGGGTTTTGTTAGGTTTTCCATGGCAGTTCAATAATGGAGATTCTAACATGGCTGAAATTGATCACTCAGGAAGAGCTGGTTGGAATGGACTCACTTCACCTTGGCATGGCCTTTTTAATAGCCCCCTAATGTAGACACCGTTGCAGTTGTAGGTCATGGTTTTAAATTGCAGTCGCAGTTATACGAGCAGTAATTTGAAACTATGGTCACAATACTTAGTTTGATCATGGAGGATTTGATTCTCTTGTGTTGTATCACCTCAATTTATTTTAAGTTTGATTATTTTTATTTTAGTTTTTTTTTTCTTTAGCATCTTGTTAAATTGTCAAAATTTTGTATTAGTAGTGTTTTTTTTAATTGGTGAAGTGAATAGACTAATGAATTTGAGATGTTTTGTTAACCAAGTCAATGAAGTTGGAGAGAAGTAGATAAATCATCATTTCCTTATTTGAAATATCAGACAAATAATAAATATATTAAATAATATAAACATTAAAAAAAGTTAAATGAATAGAGTGATGTTTCATGGTTGAATCGTAAATGCAGCCTGAGCCTGAACATTCTGAAAGGTTACAGTTAGAATCAATTTTTCAGGAGCCTTGGGTTTCTTAACTATTGGTTTTGGTGATTTCAAGATATTCTTCCACCATTTCATCTCATTATTCTCATCAGGTAGATTCTTGTAACATGTTCTTATAATATATATATATATATATATATATATATATATATATATATATATATATATATATATATATATATATATATATATATATATATATATATATATATATATATATATATATTGTCGGTTCTTTACCGAAAACTTTAGTGTTTATATTTAGAGATTAATCTATACAGTTGCGTCGAAAAAATATTCATGTATTGTTGTTAAGACTTTGTTTGCATTGGCACTGAAGAGACAAAATCTAATTTAGGATTTGGGCGTGATAAGCCGTAAGCAATCAAGTTTGAAAATAATTTGAGTGTGTTTAAATAATCAACGACAAGAAGCTACAATATGGTACTATAACATTGTTTGATTTTTATTTTTTAATGGACTAGGATTCATGGCATAAATAATTCAATGGAGTCAGATACAGAATCTGGTTTGTTTGGCTGTCACTCTTGTGGAATTTTTTTTCCAAGTATGAATGTATAAAATTGATGCAGCTGTATAGCATTAGAGTGAATGAGTCATTTTCCTCTTAGTTGAGATCAAATTATTTAGTGTTTGAGAAATTGATATTTGATAGGAACGAATGGGCGGAGGGGTTGATTTTTAATTACATGATTGTGATTTATGACAACTAATGTTTTTTTAAGGTTAAAATTTTATTTGAGTTGAATATTTGGGACTCGCCAACTATTTAACATCATATTTTAGTTTTAAAAGATTGTGTATCATTGATATTTTAAATTGATTGTGGTATTTTACATTAATACAAAATATATATATATATATATATATATATATATATATATATATATATATATATATATATATATATATATATATATATATATATATATATATATATATATATATATATATATATATATATGAGTTAGGATCTAATGACACCAAGGTGTCAAAGTTTAATTTGACACCAAAATCTCAACCGTTAAAAGAATTGATCAAAGTGTGATACTAAATGAAATAAAATAATAATAATAAAATACATAGCATATTTTTCTCCTAAAAAATAGGCTACTTAGTATCACCGTTAGATCAATTATTTTAACGGTTGAGATTCGGTGTCAAATTAAACTTTGACACCTTGGTGTCATTTGATCCTATCCCTATATATATATATATATATATATATATATATATATATATATATATATATATATATATATATATATATATATATATATATATATATATATATATATATATTCAAATTCGTTAATTTTAAGATATTTTTTCAATAGTTTTTCTTATAACTTTTTTAAATTTTCTATACCTTTAATTTTTTGACTCCTTTTGATTTGACCTACCATTCTTACAACAGAAGCTACATATCTTCTTTCTACATATTTAAACCACTTAAGTTTATTGTTCATTTTGGTTTCTACGATAAGTGTTACCCCCAACACTCTATATATATTACATTTCAAATCTTATTTCGTCTTCTCTTACCACACATACATCACAACATCTTTCTCATCTCTGTTACACTTATTTTATTTTCATATTGATTCTTAATTAACGACCCAATATTTTGTCTCGTTTAACATCATAGGTCTTACAGTTGTTCGATAAAAATTTTCTTTTAGGCTGAGTGGTACTTATGACACCTCTTTCTAGTATGTACTCAATATTGTCACAATAGTTGCAATTTTTTACACTTACAATAAAATTCATTTGATAAGAAGGTTTTTTAAACTTCTAATAATAGAAAGCCCAACTATTGCGCAACATATCAATGAACGCAACATTGTCACAACTCAATTGAGCTCAATTGAAATCAAATTTGATGATGGGGTTCAAGCATTGATACTTTTGTCTTCCTTAATAGATAGTTAGAGTGCTACTGTCACAACTATGGGTAGTTCATCAAGAAGTAAAATAAATAAAATTTGTTGATGTTTGTGATATGATTCTAAATGAAGAGATCTAACAGATAAAGTTAGATGGATCGTCATGCTCTTCAATATTATACACAGAGTCAAGAGGAAGACAATCAACAAGAATAAATGAATGTGGTAAATAAAAGGGCAGGCGATCTAAATCCAGAAATTATTGTAGTTCCATATCTCGAAGACTACCGAATGATTGAATTGTGGAAAACATGGCACTATAAAAATTTGTGTAGGTTCTTACCAAATAATCAAGAAGCAAAAGATGAAGCAAATGTTGATTCCATCTCCGGCGGAGGTGATGCTTTGATATGTTCTTTAGAAAGTGAGGAAAATTATCGGAAGTTAGACTCTGGAGCATTCTTTTAGGCTACTTTCCAAAAATAGTTCTTTAAAAATTATTTATTTGAAAATCTTCATAAATTTTACATTGGTAATGAACAATCTTGTAATATTATGGGAAAAGTAAAATAAATATTAAGTTGAATGAGTTTGTATGAAAATTAAAAAATATAGTCATAGAACTTAATCTCTGCAGGCTAGTTGGCTAGTGAAGGCTGCACAACAGTCTTCTGTGGTGCCAGATATTTGACCATATAAATGAGAAAGAGATGAAAGTTATGCACTAAAAAGAAAAACTACCAAGTCTTTGATAAATTTAAATTGACATATATGAAGATTGTATACTTGAAAAGCATTAAAGAGTTTTCTTTGAGACAAATGAAAGAATCCTAAATAAAGAAAGAGCTGAGTTTATTCACTCTTATGTTGGGGTTCCAACAACTATTTCGTCCATTGAGAGGAAGCCCTACTTTGTGAAATTGATCAATGATCATTCTAGAAAGGTATGTGTATACTTTCTAAAACATAATTTTGAAGTACTTAAGAATTTCAATAGAAGGAAAGCCATAGTGGAAAATGAGACAGAATTAAATATCAAAAATAGAGAGATATGTGTTAGGAACACCACAAAACAATGGTGTAGATGAGCAAGTGTATAAACAAAACTATGATTGAGAGAGAGCGATGAGCTTACATATGCAGTCGTGCTTAGCAGAGTTGTTATGGGAAAAAACAACCAACCCAATATCTTACTTAATCAACGAGGTTTATCAGTTCCATTGGAGAACAAAGTAACAAAAAAGGCATGGAGTCAAAAAGAAATAAAACTCTCACATTTATATTTTTTCATATGTGTAACATATGTTCACATTAATAATCAAGGCGGAAATAAACTTGATCCCATTTCAAAGAAGTCCACATTCATCGATTATGAAAAGGATGAGTTTCGTTATCGACTTTAGAATGATGAAAATAAAAAGATGATCTGAATTAAGTAACAAACATGTGTACGACACACTAAGGCATCATACCACTACAACATGTATTATTTATGGCAACACTTTTTTATGCAACATGTGTAAATTATTGCCTAAAAAAGATCAAGCAACGATTTTTGTATGTTGCCAAAACAATTCTCGCAACACTTCACAAATATTCCCTAAAATACTTCTGAGAACTATCTTTAAGCGTTCTTATAATTTATCTTTGACAATAATTGATATATGTCCCCTTAAATGTTTATGGGAACAATTTTATATTATTGCATTATTCCTAATAAAAAGCTACATTTTTTAAACGTCGCATAAAAATTTCAATAACAAAAAAAAAAATTAGAGGACAACTTTCCCTCCAAACATCATAGCATTTTGTTTATCTTTTCCTCCAAATATCATATTATAAAATTTATTTTATTTAATAATTAAAAATACTAATTTAAAGCATATAAAATTTAAAATTGTAGTATTTTCTATTTGTTTACTAAATTTTTAATATATACATATATATATATATATATATATATATATATATATATATATATATATATATATATATATATATATATATATATATATATATATATATATGCTTCAAGTTAGTGATATTATATCTCTCCAATTTCATATATAAACAATAATAAAAATTAAATAGTGCAAAAATATCTTATTATTATATTTAATGTTATTGTTTCAAATTTACTTTTTATTTAATTATTCATTTTTCATATACTTTTTCACATTTATAATTTTATCATAATTTTATGTAATTTTAATTTTATTAATTTATTTATTGTTAATGTGATTTAGCTAAAATATATGTCACCAGATATTAATATAATTTTCTAATAAAAATATTAATATAATTTAATATTAATATGTTATAAAAATTATTTAAAATAATAATAAAAATGTATATTTATTAGATTAATTATTAAAAAAAACTTTAAGCCAAATGAATCAAAAAGCATTTAGCAAAATGCATATTCTTTCATTCTATGTTTATTCTATGGCATTTTGAAATATATCTTCCAAACTCTTTGTAGTTTGACTGACATTAAGAATGCAAAGGACTGTCTACTTTGTTTGTCTACTCGGACCATGCTCTACTAGCTTCTTCTTTGTAGTACTGGATAAAAAAAATCAGATATTACTTTTTATTTTATTTCCTTGTTTCAATGTTGTTGATAACTGTGCTTGTTATATAAAATGTGAACATTTTATGTTTATATATAGTATTATTTAAAGTAAAACTAAATTTTCAAAATTGTAATTGACTGAATGTGTTAGTTATGATAATCTTTTATCTACATACTGTAGTTCTAATAGGTGATTCTTTTGAATACGAATTTGTCATAAAAAGAAGAAAAAAAATATTTATTAACAACACAACACAAAACGTGACATTCTTAGTAGAAAAAACTTTCTTTTTTACATTTTGATTCATTTGATTAATATATTTAATGTGTTAAATAAAATAATTGGTAGGATATAAATGGCCTATCACTACTACAAAACGCTTAAACAATAACGTCATGGTCACCACGATTCTTCCTTATACTGTGCTGACATCTCTAAACTAAGGCGCTTCCATATTATTTTTGTTTTTTATTTAAAATTAATGGTATATAACAACGGTTGATGAGCCAGTCGTGGTGAAATCGTCAAGCTTTCATGGGGTTCGAACCTCAGCGCTATCATATATATTATTCCATTAATATTAAGGCGTGCCTTTTCTTTTTTATTTATTTTTAAATAAAAAACTTAAAGGGTTATGACTATGGTTGGTTTGTTCCACCGTTGTGATATAGTTTGTTTTTTTATTTATTTAAATTTTTTAATTATAAATTAAACTCTAGCGCTTCTTTATGAAATTTCACTATGAAAGTAATATATCATAACGGTTTTTGGTTTTTGCCGTGGTGATATCTTTATAATATTATACAGTCTTAGTTAGCTTGTCTCTTCAGTATCCTTTTTTTCATTGAAAAAAGAAACTAGACGAAACATTATACGATTTCAACCCTAAACCCTAACGTTCAATATTGTGAAACAATACAAAATTTCAACCAAAACACCACCGTTCACCCTATCTTGTCTCTTCAGTATCCATTCTTTACTGTGTATTTGTCATTTTTGTCATCATCGTCAAGGTTGACAAGACCATCACGATCGCGACGTCGAGAAAGAAGAGTACACCAACCAAGTTATCATTGTTGAGAAGGAAGACAACAACAACACCGTCGTTTCCGTAGGAAGGAAGACAACACCAACACCAACATCATTTACTTAGTCATCACGTTTAGGGTACGTAAACATTATCCCCATGCATCTACAGTAAACTTCATTTTTCATTGTTATGGTTGTTGTTGTTTAGGTTGTGGTTGTTGTTTATGTTCTTGTTGTTCATGTTGTTGTTGTTTTTGAACCTAGATCTCGACCTTGTCGAGCTCTTCATCAGATACTAGCAAAAAACATTAAACAAATGAGTGTTGTACGAATGAAACTCAAACAAATGATACTCAACCAAAACGATCACAAAGAGGTGTCACAATAATGCCCCAATTCACATCAGTCCACAACTCATCAGGTGAAAAAAGTCTGATCGAATTTGTTTCGTTCTACAGAGTAGTTGATTGTGAACACTGCTCTACTTTTAAGAGTTATGTTGCATTCCTTGGACGAAGCAAAGTAAGTATATTGAAAGATGATTGGAAACAAGTGGAAGAGAAAGTCAAAGAAAGCATATGGATAGACGTTAAGGTATTACATACTAGAATTTTCATTTTTTAGATATCACTACCTATAATTTTTAATACGTTGATTTAAACATAGTGCAATTTTGAGTTTACCGATGAATCAAAGTTGAAAAAAATGGATCTCTTATGCCGTTACTCGTTGGAGGGGATTTAAGTCACAACTCACGGCTGACTACATTAGGAAGCCTAAGAGCGGTCTTGATCTTCCATGGAAAAGATATAGTTTTATATCGAAGAAGCAATGGAAGAAGTTTGCGAATTTACGTCGTTCTGAGGAATTTAAGGTTAGTACTAGTCTTAATTAACCGATAATGTTATGCTAATGAGTTAATACTAATAATATATATTTTCACGATGTTAATAACAGCTTAAAAGCAAAGTAGGAATACGTACCAAGGCAAAGAACATGTACCCCCATAGATTGTCTCGTGAGGATTACAGAAAACTTTAGAAAAGAATCATGCTTGAAAAACAACCACAAACATGAGATGATCGCATCCCATCCCCACCGTCAAGACATGAGAAATGGAAGAGGGATCAATTAAAACCAAATGGAGAGTACACCTTTGAGGCGACAAGAGTAGTTGCCGAGAAAATTGTAAGTATGATTTGTTTTGCTTATGTTATTTGTTATTTAAATGTGTTGGTAACAATATACGTAAGTTGCTCATGTTGTGTAGGATGAGTTGGTTGAGGCGACTCGTGAAGACGCATTTCTTCCGAAAGCATGACATGACATATTAGTAGAATCAATCAGAACAGATGAACATGGTGGGCGTATCCGTGGTGTGGGAGAAGGTGTCGGCTTGAGTTTATTCTTTGGGTCTCAAAAAAAAGTACCAAAAGCTCGAAATTGAATGCACAAAAATAAAAGATTGAAAATTTTGAGAAGCAATTAGAAGAACAAAGGAGGATGTTAGACGAGGAGAGGGAAAAAAAAGGGAGAAATATATGGAAAGGTTTCAAGAGTTATATTTGGTATGTGTTTTACTTGAGATTTTAGTGTTTTATCGGAAATGTATGATATATATTATGCTTATTTTTGTTCTAACAGAATATTATGATGTAGAGATTAAGTGAAATCATCGAACAACGTACAAATTAAGAACAACGTTATGTTGATGGTGATGATGATCATGATCATGATCAAACTCCAAGTAGAATTGTTGTACATCGTGCTTCTACAAAAGGAAGTAATTGTTCAGCCCCCCGGCTAACCGCAATGAGTTATTGGACCCTAACTCAAATGAAATCACCATGTTATACTTGAACGTTGCGGTGATAAATGATTCACAACCTCTTCTGTTAGAATATTATACATATGTGGAGTTATTCTATTACAGTCCTAAAGATTTTAGGGATTTTCTCAGTGGATATAAGTGATTGGACGTAGGGATATTGCAAGTTTGGTGCACGTAAGTATATAGTTGAATATAAGTGTCATTATAGAACATTATCATTTTTTCATTTCCTCAATTAATTTATTCATTTTCTTTAACCATTTAGGTACATTTACCGTGTTTGTAAATTTAAACAAATAAAGTATTTATGGAATCTTGGATCCGCTTTTTATTCGATGGGTGTATAATCAACCAAGATACATTCAAGATTACTTGAAAAAACAGTTAAATAAGGGAGGAAAAGAATGTTACTTCGCACCATTTCTCTGTTCGTACGTATTTTTTAATTGATGTTTATGTATTCTATATTAAATTTTGTTTTAGAAAATACTAATAATATATATGCTCATGTTTGTTTAGTAGTTATTGGCAATTGATCGTAATATCATTTAAGACGAATACGATAATTGTATTGTGTTCCCAGCATGATCTACTCGACAAGCAAATGAAAGAGATTATTAGTTCTTAAGTGTATGTTACATTCATTTTCTTTGATATTTTAAGTAGTTTAGTATGTAATATTTTTAATTCATATTCAATGTAAGTGTTGAGGAACAAGTGAATATGATAAAAAAATGTTAGAAGAAAGCCCTCATAGATCTCTCCTAAAGTAAGTGGCCCGATTACCTATTTCTTTTATTTACATTCATGTGTGGTTACATTCATTTGTAGACGAGGAAACAACCCGAGAAATAAGAGTGTGGGTATTATGTCATGAAACACATGTTAAATATTGTCCTTGTCGGCATTGTTGATTCATGGGATAAGGTATATATGTCATAATATGCTTACATATATTAATATATAAATTGACTATTGAATTATTATCATGCATGATATTTTATTTTTTTCTCTTTCATATGTAGATGTTTAACAACGTAACCCCATTCCCCGTTGAGTACTTTGTCGATCTTCGTAAACGTTGGACGTATATCTACAATATGCTTAAGGGTCCTGCTATTTGATTTATTGAGATGTGCTAATTACTTATTTTCTGTATATGATGATGTGAATATTACTTTTGACTTAAACATATTGTTTTTGATGTAAATATTAATTTTGGCTTTTGATGCACAATGTTAGCTGTTTTTTATGCTCTTTATGCATGGTTAACAAAAAAAAGGGTTGTTGTAAATTCTCTAATATAGTTATAATAGTTACATGATAAAAAATGGGGAGAATTAGAGAAGCATAGAATTGCATATTTAAAATAGAGGAAGTTTTGACAGTGGTTATAAAACCTAACTGTGATTGTATATTGAACGGTGACCAGAATAATATAAATTACAAAATGTTGATGTTGCGAATCGAACCTAGGACCTTTAGTTAAATCACAACGGTTGGGTTAACGAACCGTTGTGATATGGCGCACGCTTTCTAAAATTCAACAACGGTTCCAGGACTGTGATTGTAAGTACTGCATATACAACCACACACTACATAACAACGCCTGGTCCCGCATGGTTATATATATTTCATAACTGTTGTTAGATGCCTTTTGCATAGTAATGTATGTTGTTAAGTAGTTGGGTGCAAAGGAGAGAGTGAGTCATGCTAACCACTAAAGTAATAATTGTTAGAATAATTATGCAAGTGCGAGTAAGTGGAAAAATAGTCCCACATTGGATAGGAATATGGTAACTTGAACATTTATAAGTGGTAGAATCCACTCACCTATCACCTTAAGGTTTTGGGTGAATAAGTGGTGTGTCTCTTACAAAGATGCCTAGTCTTACACTGTATCAATGCTCCCTAGTGAAAAACTCTCCCAACAAATAGTATCAGAGCCTTTGGTTCGAGAAAGGGATCGACTAACTTGTATCGAAATGCCCAAGAAGAGGTGTCTCGTTGCCCAAGAAGAGGTAACGGCGGTACAAGTGTAAGTGGGGGAGTATTGTGGACTCACACTTAAAGGGAGATGTTAGAATAATAATGCAAGTGTGAATAAGTGGTATGTCTCTCACAATGGTGCGTAGTCCTACCCCAACAAATGGTATCATGAGCCTTTGGTTCGAGAAAGGGACCAGCTTACTTGTATCGAAATTCCAAAAAAGTGGTGTCTTGTTGTAAGGTGTCAACATCGGTACAAGTGTGAGGGGGAGCATTGTGGACTCACACTTGAGGGGGAGTGTTAGAAT